>NC_090739.1:401092-411092 GCF_036898095.1 Palaemon carinicauda | reverse complement strand
GCTCGGAAAAGTTTCCTGCTCGCTGATTGGTTGGACAAGATAATTTTAACCCCTCAGATAGCAGGAAACATTTCCGAGCTAAAGGGGCACCGCTGCGAGTCAGTGCAAATGTGCCTCATTAAAAAAAAAAAGGAGTATTGTTGGAAAAGCAAGATGCTATAAGCCCAAGGGCTCCAACAGGGAAAAATAGCCCAGTGAGGAATGGAAACAAGAAAATAAATAAACGATAGAAGAAGTAATGAAAAATTGATATAGAATATTTCAAATATTAAAAAAAAACATTAACATTAAAACAAATAATTCATATATAGACTATAAAAGACTTATGTTAGCCTCTTCAACATAAAAACACTTTTTGCAACTTTGAACTTTTGAAGTTTTATTGATTCAACTGTTTTATATGTAAATTATACGTTATAAGTAATGACATAGGAAAAATAAATGTTTTTTGACATAAAACATTTTTATTTATATAATATGCTCTCTATGACTGCCATTTTTTCCTAAAACACTTTTCAATGCATCTCTCCCACTCTATTCAAATCCATTTTCTCTGGGATATCTTAAAAATAAAGAAAAAAAATGTTAGAACCATATATGTATGGAATGTATTTTTTTCTCATAAGTGTGGAGAAATTAAACTATGATAGAGCTTACTTGAGTGCCATATGTGAATGAGATCATGATGAGGAGTAGATGGAGAAGGCTTAGACATGCTCTTCGCACTCCTCAAGAGAGACTAGTTCTCCAAACGTTCAGCTGGGCTCCACAAGGCACTACTATGCATTTTTCGGCCGTGTCCAATTGATTTTCGCTGATAAAATCCTACCAAAACATCTGATATTGATGTTGGAAATAGGTATTTGAAGCCACAGCCTAATTAGCAAAAATATGCAATAATGTCTAATGCGAATAATAAAGGCACTTACCAGAGTAATTCTAAGAAATTGAAAGGGTAATTTAGCTAAATTTAGACGCACCCAGAGAGAGGCTAGTTGTGACGTGAACTATGACATCAGTCGTAATACCCCGTAAACTTTCCATTCACAATAGTAAACACACCGGTAACAGGCAGAGGACAGCAGACCATTCATACGTCAAAGCCAATCTGGCCTGGAGTGTATAGTAACTACGTCATACTTCAGTAGAGTATCAGTGAGTTGGAGGGCCTTCAGTAATGACATCTACATAGTCTCTCTCTGGGTGCGTCTAAATTTAGCTAAGTTACCCTTTCAATTTATTAGATTTACTCTGGTAAGTGCCTTTATTATTCACATTAGACATTACTGCATATTTTTTCCAATTAGGCTGTGGCTTCAAATACCTAGTCCAAAATGTGACCCATATCCGATTTTTTGGTAGGATTTTATCAACGAAAATCAATTGGACACGGCCCTGAAATGCATAGTAGAAGATTTGCAAGACCCAGACTTACATGAGTGAGGACTATGAAACGCGAAGTAGGAGATGATGAATGGAGAAGTATTGAATTTAAATCTCAAGACAGAGACGACTGGCGAAACCTAACGAGACCCTTTGCGTCAATAGGCGTAGGAGGAGATGATGATGGATGTAGACTTTCTTTCTGCTTAGAACTTTGTACTCCCCTACAACAAGATCGTTTTTGTTCTACAGAAAAGAAACCTTAGAACATCCTATCTTGGGAAACGTTATCACGAATAAGAAATACCATTTTTTTTTCAAGAATAGGAATTCTATCTTTATTCCCTTTAACGTAAGGGTTAGAATTGCTTGCTAAGGAAGGTGCTAGAGCGTAGATTTACAGTTGAAGTGAATGCGTAATTAATTCTATTCATGCCTGCGTTATTAAGCTTCCGCCCCACCATAATTTTGGAAGGAAATGGTCTTGAATTTATTTACATCCTTATTATGAAAAGGGAGAAAAAATATAGCCAAGAATTATAGGCTATACTATTGAGCGTTAACTAAATTTCTGGATGTGTGAGAACTAGTTAGTATTTAGTCTAATAATTCCGCGCGTTTCCACATACACACACACAATACACACACACACAGCACACACTCACACATATATATATATGTATGTATGTATGTATGTATGTATGTGTATATATACATACATATATATACATATATATGTATATATATATATATATATATATATATATATATATATATATATATATACAGTATATAGTTTTTGTGTATATATATATATATATATATATATATATATAGTTTTTGTATGCACAGTATATATATGTATGTATGTATGTGTGCATATATATATATATATATTTATATATATATATATATATATATATATATATATATATATATACTGTATATAGTTTTGAAACATTAAAACTATTTTGTAGCGTAAATGTATAAATGTATTTATTATAAGAATAGTGAGACGTTGCTTTGTACATCTAAATGTTTGGCAACGACTGAAATGATCTGTATGCACAATTTTCAAGTGATTAATATTCTATCATTAATTAATTATTGTTTTTGTAATAATAAGCCGGATTCTTGCCAGTATATGCTGTTGCTCGTATAAGCAATTCGTGTTAACAAAGCCCCTTTTTGTTTTAAGTCGAGAAAACTTTGTTTGCCGTTCCTTGGTTTATGTCAACAAAGGTCTCCTCTTGAATGTTTGCTAGTTATAAAAACGGAGATTACTTCACGGAGGATTAAATACTTCTCAGAATTTCATTATCGTCGTAAAACGAGGACGGCTATTTTTCGAACCTCAACTAAAGGTCAAAGGAAAAATGTGAAGGGGTTTAAAAAATGACAAAATCCTTCACTCCTTTAATTTTTTTCAAGTTTCACGGAGCTATGAATGTTTAAATTCTTTTCATGAATGGCAGGGACAAGGGACAATGACATTGCCCTATTTAGCAGGACAATGCCCTAGAGACTGACCTTATATAGATATGATCAGCGCCCAAGCCCCCTCCATACCCAAGCTAGGACCAAGGATTATTATTGTTATTATTTTTACTAGCCAAGCTACAACCCTAGTTGGAAAAGCAAGGTGCTATATATAAGCCCAAGGGCTCTAACAGGGAAAAATGTCCCAGTGAGGAAAGGAAATAAGGAAATAAATAAATGACGAGAACAAATTAACAATAAATAAAGACAATAACAACATCAAAACAGGTATTTCATATATAAACTATAAAAAGACTTATGTCAGCCTGTTCAACATAAAAGTATTTGCTGCAACTTTGAAATTTTGAAGTTCTACTGATTCAACCACCCGATTAGGAAGATCATTCCACAACTTGGTTACAGGCAATGGCTGCTGATGACTCAGCAGATAGACATATAGGCTTCCCCAAACCCCGCATCCTTATCTTACAATGATGGTGAGGTTTCAGCGACCAAAGGAACTGACGAGTTTTGAGCGCATGACATGTCTGTTTTGACATTGTTACTCATTTTGGAATGATTTATTGTTAATTTGTTCTCTTCATTTATTTATTTCCTTATTTCCTTTCCTCACTGGGCTATTTTTCCCTGTTGGAGCCCCTGGGCTTATAGCATCTTGCTTTTCCAACTAGGGTTGTAGCTTGGATAGTAATAATAATAATAATAAATAATAATAATAATAACTCGAACCCCAGTCTGGCGTTCACCAGTCAGGGATGTTACAACCCTATCGTCTTTGTTTCAACCCCAGCAATCCTTGCGAGCTATCTCTGCTGTTCGTACCCTGTCCCAATATGCCTTTTCTATCAACGTCACAAAGCAGTATCTGGAAAGGGAAAGAATTTAAGTAAAAACTCTCTAGTCTCTTGTAACGCTCCGAAGACATTGTTTGGCTACGTCTCTTTTTTTTTTTTTTTTTTTTTTTTTTTTTTTTTTTTTTTTTTTTTTTTTTTTTTTTTTTTTTTTTTTGCTCTCCCTACCAATTCCAATATTTAACTTGACGATAATGAATTTCCTCTCTGACATGTGCGGGCTCGGCAGGTTTGTCTTATATATATATAGATATATATATATGTATATATATATATATATATATAGTATGTATATATTTATATGTATGTATATATATAATATATATATATATATATATATAATATATATATATATATATATATATACTGTATATATATATGTATATATGTATGTATATATATGTATATATATATATACTGTATATATATATATATATATATATATATATATATATATATATATATATATATATATACAGTATGTATATATTTATATGTATGTATACATATAATATACATATATATATATTTATATATATACTGTATATATATATGTATATATATATATATGTGTGTGTATATATATATATATATACATATATATATATAAATATATATATATATATATATTATATATATATATATATATATATATATATATATATATATATATATACTGTATATATATATATATATATATATATATATTTACACAGTATATCATCATCAGCCGTTACTAGTCCGCTGCTGAACGAAGGCCTCAGATACTCTTTTCCACTTGTGCCTGTTTATGGTCTTACCATGCTAGTCCACATTCGCATACTTTCTTAGCTCGTCAATCCATCGTCTTCTCTTCCTTCCTCTGCTTCTTTTGCAATCTCTAGGGGATAAATTCTGCCCTCAGAAGAATATTGAAAGTTAAATGGCAGGACAGGATTAGAAATGAAACTATAAGAGAGATTACTCGAGTGCCATATGTGGATTAGATTATGGTGAGGGGTAGATGGAGATGGTTCACCAAACTTCCAACTGGGCGCCACAAGGAACTAGAAGAGTTGGAAGACCCAGACCCACATGGATGAGGACTATGGAGCATGAAGTGGGAGATGATGAGTGGAGAAGTATTGAATTAGAAGCTCAAGATAGAGGCGACTGTCAGATCTTACCTAGGCCCTTTGCTTCAATAGGCGTAGGAGGAGATGATGATGATGATATATATATATATATATATATATATATATATATATATATATATATATATATTATAGTGTGTGTGTATGTACGTATGTAGCCTATATAAAGAACACGCTTGTATTTCTGCGTGTTGAGTGTAGTGACCTTAATTGCGTGCGTAGGCTGACGTGTATTCATTGTTCGTGCGTATCCACAAGTGACAGTTCCATTGTCAGAAGCGGACAATACCGCAATAATGATGCAATACAGCTCTGGCGTGATTAGGTCTTTTGATACAGAAACGGACCAAAACACAATGACAGAAAAATATATGATGTTGGTAGGTAGGACCATAAACTTTTTTTTCTCCTTGTGTTGATTGAAGATATTATCTATTTTATTAGTATTATTGCTTGCTAAGCTACAACTCTTGTTGGAAGAGCAGGGTGCTATAAGCCCAACGGCTTCCAACAAGGAAAGTTTTAAGAGTAAGAATTTCGATGGAATAATGATTTATGAAATAAAGGAAAGTCCTGTCGTGGTTTGAGTATATTATTAAAATACTGCTATTTGTTATATATTACCTCGAATCTCTTCTTAAAATTAAGATTGTTGTTGAGATGATATATTAATCAAAGACTGATAATGAACCAAATTCCCTATTATCGCAAGAGGGTCTGCCCCTCTCTTTTATTCTTCCCCTTTACTTCTCTTTCTCCCTTTTTCCTTATTCCATCCCATCTAGAGTACCTGCCTTTGAGCTATAAACTGGATTGTATCTTCCCCACTTCCCTATTCTTATCCTTATTATTAATCAAAGACAATTGCATGGTAGTATAATGGAGAGATTAATTCAATGTATAAATGAATATAAGTAAATTTATATTGAAATCACCTACCAAGTCTCTCTCTCTCTCTCTCTCTCTCTCCTCTCTCTCTCTCTCTCTCTCTCTCTCTCTCTCTCCCTGTAAATCATTATTTCTTCTCTGTAAATCATTAGTATCTCTCTCTCTCTCTCTCTCTCTCTCCTCTCTCTCTCTCTCTCTCTCTCTCTCTCTCTCTCTCTCTCTCATGAAAGTTTTAATTTCGAGTATAAATTACTATAGTTTTTCTACATTGATTTTAATTCGTATATAAATGATTATAGGTTTACTACAGTGAAATTACGTACCAAGTCTCTCTCTCTCTCTCTCTCTCTCTCTCTCTCTCTCTCTCTCTCTCTCTCTCTCTCTCTCTCTCTCTCTCTCATGAAAGTTTTAATTTCGTGTATAAATTACTATAGTTTTCCACATTGGTTTCAATTTCGTGTATAAATGATTATAGGTTTACCACATTGAAATTACGTATCAAGTCTCTCTCTCTCTCTCTCTCTCTCTCTCTCTCTCTCTCTCTCTCTCTCTCTCTCTCTCTCTCTCTCTCTCTCTTTCATGAAAGTTTTAATTTCGAGTATAAATTACTATAGTTTTTCTTCATTGGTTTTAATTTCGTGTATAAAGGATTATAGGTTTATTACATTGAAATTACGTATCAAGTCTCTCTCTCTCTCTCTCTCTCTCTCTCTCTCTCTCTCTCTCTCTCTCTCTCTCTCTCTCTTCTTTCTTCCACGTCTTGAAATTTTCAGTCAGATTCGAACTGCATTTCCGTGACTATAAATTCCTGAGGAGTTTCCTAAACATTAAAATACCATCTTATTCACTTCTCGCTAATTATATATGATCCTTTTTAGCAAATTCAGATGGAAATACATCGAAAGTAATTTTGGAAAGGAAATAAACCAAATTAATATCAGAGCAAGTGACAATTATGAGGAAAATTGCTTTGACGTGAGTAATGCTAGAAATAAATCCAACTAAATTAGTTTTGGAAGCTTGGAAAGCTGCAGCAGAAATGTGAGAGTTATTTTGCAAAAAGGTGTTTATTAATTTAAGTTTTTTTTTTTTCTTATTCCCCGCGGCAAAATTCGGTCAAAGGGAGCTAAAGAATGTCCGGGCGTGTCCGTGTTTACATGCGCGGAGCTGTAACCTCTGAAGGTTCATACGTTGTTTGAGGTACGATGCTGAAATTTTCATTTGACATGTAGCTCATTTCTTGGCTGGTTCTTGTATTCTGCATTTTCAAAAACCCCAATGCTGGACCCCAAGGGGGGTCTGGGGTGACCTAGATTTATGTTATTAATTTTATTTTCTCTTGTTTCTACCTGACCTTTTTGTGGTATTGTTGAGGTGGCCGTGTCTATAAATGTTATGATTTTATAATAATGTTTGTAGGTTGTAAATATTTTGAAAATCGCTTGATGAATTTTTTTTTTTTTTTTTTTTTTTTTTTTTTTTTTTTTTTTTTTTTTTTTTGAAGGGGTGAGGTCGGTTTCCTACACAATTATAAATGTTAGAAAGCTGGACCGGGGGGGGGGGGGGGATGACCTATATTTATTTTATTCATTTTATTTCCTCTTGTTTCGTACCTAACCTTAGCTGGTTTTATGAATTGTTAATGTGGCCGTGTCTATAAATATTATGATTTTATAATAATGTTGGTAGTGTAAATATTTTCAGAATCGGTTGAGACTTTTATTTAAGGTTTTTTTTTGGTGGATCACCTAGATTTACTTTATTTATTTTATTTCATCTTGTGATGTACCTGAACGCTGTTCTATTTCGGAATTATTAAGGTGTCCGTGTTTATAAATATTATGATTTTATAATAATGTTTGTAGATTATAAATATTTACAAAATCGCTCGACGTATTTTCATGTTTTTTGGTTTCCTACAAAATTATAAATGTTAGAAAATCTTAAAAGATTAAGTTAGCGAAACAATAGGCCAACTAAATAGATTATATTCACCTCTGATGCCATTGGAGTTAAGCCGTTTTTATTATTCATTTGCCTCTCATGTTTATTTTCTCTCTCTTATTTTGGCTTGGCAGGAACTGACACAGATTTATTTTATTTATACTATTTCCTATTTTGCATCTTACCTGACTCGATACTATTTTATTTCAACTTGACCTTCGTTTTTTGGGGGGTTAGAGTTTTCTTGCTTGAGTGTACACTCGGACACACTATTTTAACTTATTTCTCTTCCTGTGCTTTATTTGAAGGTTTTAAAGTTTGTATATGAAAATCCAAATTTAAAGTTGTTATTGTTCTTACGATATTATATTTTAATTACTTATTACTTCTCTTGTTTTATATCTATTCCTTTTTTTCATTTCCTCACTGGGCTATTTTTTCCTGTTGGGGGTCTTGGGATTATAGAATCATGCTTTTCCAATTAGGGTTGTAGATTAGCTTGTAGTGATAATAATAATGATAACTGTTAAGTTTTCCGTGCTCTCAAATGTTATGATTTTATGAAAAATAGAAAAAGTGCTTTTAGGTTGTAGATATTTTCAAGATAGCTAGTTTACATCTTTTTATGTTTTATATGTATATATATATATATATATATATATATATATATATAATATATATATATATATATAGATAGATAGATAGATAGATAGATAGACATATTGTATATACTGTATGTATAAATACAGTATATGTATGTGTGTGTATATATGCGTGTGTGTGTATCTATACACACACGCATACATATATATATATATATATATATATATATATATTTATATATGTATGTATTTTTGTGTGTTATGAATAGATATTTGACAGAATTCTGAAAAGTAGATTTCAAAGGAAAACTTTAGTAAATCTTTTTACAGTTAAATGTGTCTCGAGAGAGGACAGTCACCTAAAATCCCAGAGAGAGAGAGAGAGAGAGAGAGAGAGAGAGAGAGAGAGAGAGAGAGAGAGAGAGAGAGAGAGAGAGAGAGAGAGAGAGAGAGAAATATAGGGTTCAGGTAGAGATGTAGAAATGGGCAGAAATTTGTTTGTCCAACTGACTTCCGTATGATAAACTTTTTCTTCTCTAAAAAGGTCAACAATAAATCTAAAAGTTATTGTATTTGAAATTATTTCAGTTTTCTTTGAACTCGTTAGATCCGGAGTTTTAAATTGATTTAGACCAAATTGAAAAGTTGGGTGAAAATATTTGTTTTATTGAACAACATTGTTACGATAATATATTTTTGGTTGTGAAATTAACTTATTTTTCGACATGAGCTTTCTCACACACACACACGCACACACACACACACACACACTATATATATATATATATATATATATATATATATATATATATATATACATGTATATATATATATACATGTATATATATATATATATATATATATATATATATATATATATTTATATACAGTATATAATACTATATATATATATATATCATATACAATATATATATATATATATATATATATATATATATACATAAGTATATGCATAATTATAAAGTATGCAAAGAAACACACACGCGCATATATATATATATATATATATATATATATATATATATATATATATATATATATATATGTATTTATGTATGTATGTATATATATATATATATATATGATTAATAACAATCGTGTTTTTTATTTATTCAAATGTCAATAGCATTATATATATATGTATATATATATATATATATATATATATATATATATATATATATATATATATATCGAATTCTACCTTCCTCTGGATTACGGACAAACCCAAGGGAATTTATTTATGCTAAGTACTGTTACCCAGGGAGGGGTTCGAACCTTAGCCATTAAATTGAAATAGAAGGGACTCTTGATTTAGACCATTCGGACATCTGGATAAATAAAAGGTGATTTGTATTGATTTTTAGGTTCTGTACTTATAACTGTAGTCCATCCATCTCCACTACAGATGTATATTCGTTTCTATGTAGTAGTGACCTTTGCTTTGTCTTATTCTCTTTAGCTAATATCTGGTATGAGAAATTATAGTGTTGAATTATATATGTGTATATGCATATATATATATATATATATATATATATATAAATGTATATATATATATATGTTTGTATATATATATATATATATATATATATAAATATATATATACAAGATAAATATATTCATATGTACAGTATATATATATATATATATATATATATATATATATATATATATA
>NC_090739.1:388592-396092 GCF_036898095.1 Palaemon carinicauda | reverse complement strand
CTAGACGAAATAAAGGAAGAGTGATATAAGTGGGATTTAAGTTGAACAAACTAATGAGATAAAGGAAGAAGTAAATATTAAAGTGAATAAAGTGTAAAGTGAAGAGAAAGGAAATTAATTAAAAAAATAGTGAGTTAAGTGGAATAATTACAAGAAAAGCAATTGACCATTTTTTAATTTATTCAAAAGAGAAATATACGAAGGAGTTTTTTTTTCTAAAGGACCTCGAACTCGATAGCGTCATGGCGTTAAAAGGAAGCTCTTAGCATTAAAGAAGATAAGGAATTGAGAAGGCCGAATACCAAAAGGAGAAGAAAGCTTAATGCATTTGGAAGTTACGGCCGGAGGGAAAGCCCTCTTCTCCCCCCTCTCCTCCTCCTCCTCCCCTCCTCCCCCTCCTCCTCCCCTTCCCCCTCCTCCCCCCCTCCTCCTCCTCCCCCTTCTCCCTTTGGAGGGAACCCCAGGGAGGGAATTGGAGGGAGTAAGGGAATGCGGATTAAAAGTTTCAAGGAGGTTTAATGGCTGCTCATGAATGGCAGATGCAAGGGACAGTGACATTGCCCTAGCAAGCGGGACAATGCCTTAGAGACTGACCATATATACATCTGATCAGCACCGGAGCCCCCTCTCCACCCAAGTTAGGAGCAGGGAGGGCCAGGCAGTGGCTTCTGATGGCTCATCAGACAGTGACATTGCCCTAGCAAGCAGGACAATGCCTTAGAGACTGACCATATATACATCTGATCAGCACCGAAGCCCCCCTTCTCCACCCAAGCTATGACCTAGGAGGGCCAGGCTATGAGGCAATGGCTTCTGATGGCTCAGCAGATAGACCTATAGGCTCCCCCAAACCCACTCCCAACCTTAGCTCACAAGGATGGTAAGGTTACGAACACTAAAAGCACTAACGAGTCGGAGCGGGAACGGGACTCGAACCCCCGTCTTGCAAACACCAGACAGAGACGTTACCAATCAGGAATAGTTTTTGTTATTGTGTGTATATAACCTAGTATGGGTGGCCCTGACTAGTACAACTTTGTTGATCATGGTGATTCACAAACTATTTCACAACGTTAAGGTATCCTCACTAAGAAAATGAAATGGATGGATGTATGTTTGTGTGGGTATATATATATATATATATATATATATATATATATATAATGTGTGTGTGTGTATATACACATACACACATATATATATATGTGTATATGTATGTGTGTATGTGTATACACACACACACACACACACATATATATATATATATATATATATATATATTCATATGTATATATATATTCATATGTATATTTTGTGTGTGTGCATATATATATATATATATATATATATATATATATATATATATATATATGAAATAGACATAGGTAACATAAGACACAAGCCATATATTGTTACCGGTTTCTTCTTATTTATTTTAAGACATTTCTTGATCGTTCTTCCGTCAGTACTTCCTCCGGCCTCGCAATAACTTTTAACTCGTAACAAAGTGTTTTAAAATTATTATAAGATAAAGACATCATTACGTGACATACGAAACTTATTGATGGACTAATCTCTGTTAATATCAAGGTCAGTATCTGTCTGTCCTTGACCATGACCTTTAAGAAGGAAAAGCTACCGATATCGTAGGAGAATCTTCAATTAGTTATTACTTTTGCATGGCCGTAATGGTGTCTTTTAACATTTCACCAGTTGCAGAGTTCATAGAGAAAAGGAGGAGTTTGTAGGAATCATGATTTGCTTTGATAGTAAGTTTTCTAAGGATGATTGTTTTTGACGGAATAATAAAATATATCTCACCAAAATGTAAAGTTAATTCTGAGAGTTAAAGCAAATGTAAAGTAATGAGATACTGTCGCTAGAGCAGTGGTTCCCAACCTGGGGAAAATTTCCTCCTGGGGGGAAATTTGAAGCTTCCAGGGGGAAAATAATTACACAACCTACTAACTAAAACAAGCGGAAAATGTCCACATAGTACGTGCGGTAATTTGTTGTTAGCCATTCAATTGTGATATGATCATATCATTTCTCACTGACACGATATTCAAGGGGAGAATTGGAATATCATGCCCGTTTCTGAGGCAGGCGAGTGGGCATGAGGACTGGGCGGGGCATGAAGGGGGAAATCTGGATGGTTGAACTGGGTGCAGGGGGAAATGACAGAAAAAAGGTTGGGAACCACTGCGCTAGAGAGTTATGGGGTCCTTTGACTGTCCAGACAGTACTTCATTGGAACCTTCTCTCTGTTTACGGTTCATTTTCCCTTTGCCTACACACATCGACTAGTGTGGCTTATTCTTTACATATTCTACCCTGTCCTCGTACACCTGACAACACTAAGGTTACCAAACAACACTGCTTCAACCAAGGGGTTAACTAATGCACAGTAATGTTCATTGGCCACTTTCCTCTTGGCAAGGGTAGAAGAAACTCTTTAGCTATGGCAATCAGCTCTTCTAGGAGAAGGACACTAAAATCAAACCAATGTTCTCTAGTCTTGGGTCGTGCCATAGCCGCTGTTCCATGGTCTTCCACTGTCTTGGGTAAGAGTTCTCTTGCTTGAGGGTACACTCGGGCACACTGTTTTATCTTATTTTACTTCCGCTTTTTTGTTAAAGTATTTATAGTTTACATAGGAGATATTCATTTTAATGTTGTTACTGTTCTTAAAATATCTGCCTTTTTCTCTTGACAATATTAAAAATCGCGAGTTCTATAAACGCTTGATTCCTGACATGCTCCACTTCTACATACGTCTCCAGAGAGAGAGAGAGAGAGAGACAGACAGAGAGAGACAGAGAGAGAGAGAGAGAGAGAGAGAGAGAGAGAGAGAGAGAGAGAGAGAGAGAGAGCCTTGGTGTTTTCAACAACACTGCTGTGCGTATGTATGCGTAGGAATGGTACAGTAATCCGTAGGTGTACAATATTTTATGTATCCTGAGGTTAAGGTCAAAGCTACAAACATAAGCAGGAGGTCAACCATGTTTGTTTGTTGTTATTGTAGGTTTGCTATTGAAGATGGAACTGTTCACATGTTAAGTGTAATGTGGTAGCTTATTGAAAACTCTCTTGTCTTGCAATCTGGTAGATGGGGGTTCGAGATGAGCTCAAACTCAATAGTTTCTATTAGTGTCTGCAGCCTCACCATCCTTGTAAGCTAGCGATGGGGCGTTTGAAGGAGCTTATGAATCTACTTGCTGAGACATCAACAGCCATTGCCTGGCCTTCCCTGGTCCGAGCTGTCTAGACGTCTTGCGATCTGCTAGAGGAAGGTTCGAGATCAGCTCAAACTCAATAGTTTTTGTTAGTGTCTGCAGCCTCACCATCCTTGTGAGCTAGCGATGGGGCGTTTGAAGGAGCTTATAAATCTACTGGCTGAGTCATCATCAGCCATTGCCTGGCCTTCCTGGTCCGAGCTGTCTAGACGTCTTGCGATCTGCTAGAGGGGGGTTCGAGCGCAGCTCAAACTCAATAGTTTCTGTTAGTGTCTGCAGCCTCACCATCCTTGTGAGCTAGCGATGGTGGGTTTCGAGGAGCCTATGAATCTACTGGCTGAGTCATCAACAGCCATTGCCTGGCCTTCCCTGGTCCGAATTTGATGGAGAGGCGGCTCGAGCGCCGATCATATGTAAAAGAGACTCTTTAGTTATGGTAAGCAGCTCTTCTATGAGAAGGACACCCCAAAATCAAACCATTGTTCTCTAGCCTTGGGAAGTGCCATAGCCTCTGTACCATGGTCTTCCACTGTCTTTGATTAGAGTTCTCTTGCTTGAGGGTACACTCGGGCACGCTGTTCTGTCTCGTTTCTCTTGCTCTTGTTTTGTTAGTGTTTATTTTTTATACAGGAGATATTTACTTTAATGTTGTTACGCTTCTTAAGAATTTTATTTTTCCTTGTTTCCTTTCCTCACTGGGCTATTTTCCCTGTTGGAGCCCCTGGGCTTATAGCATCCTGCTCTTCCAACTAAGGTTGTAGCTTAGCAAGTAATAATAATAATAATAATATACGGGTTGTCTGTAGGGCATTGTTTATTCTGTTGCTTGCCTCTGTTATTCATGAGTGACCTTTAAACATTTCAAAAATGTTTTAGACTTCAATTTCTCCTATGAATGTTTTAAACCAGAGAGAGAGAGAGAGAGAGAGAGAGAGAGAGAGAGAGAGAGAGAGAGAGAGAGAGAGAGAGAGAGAGAGAGAGAGAGAGAGATTATAAAACCTAGTTGGTGTCGATAATCACGTTGTTGCTATGCAGTTTATAATGGTGGTTCAATAAACACCTTGAACTTCTCCGATATTTGATATACTCATTTACCGTTGCGAATTATTTTGGAGGTCCAGATGGTTTATGCGCGTCGAGTGTCCTTCATTAATGACATTTTATCGTCTAGACTTAGACAAGATTTTCTTTCTGTTATGAGAGCACAATTTTATTGTCTAGACTTGGAAAAAAAAAAATTTCTGTTATGCTATCAATATCCAACTGATTTTTTAGATTTGAGAATAAAGAGAAAAGATGTTTTTATTTTTTGAATATGCCATCAAACTTTTATCGTGTAGATTTAGAAAAGATTTTTTTTTTTTCGAAGATGCCATCAAACTTTTATCGTCTAGACTTAGAAAAGATTTTTTTTTTTTCGAATATGCCATCAAACTTTTATCGTCTAGACTTAGAAAAGATTTTTTTTTTTTTCGAATATGCCATCAAACTTTTATCGTCTAGACTTAGAAAAGATTTTTTTTTTTTCGAATATGCCATCAAACTTTTATCGTCTAGACTTAGAAAAGATTTTTTTTTCTGTTATGCTATCGATATCCAACAGATTTTTTAGATTTGAGAATAAGAGGAAAAGATGTTTTTATTTTTTGAATATGCCATCAAACTTTTATCGTCTAGACTTAGACAAGATTTTTCTTTTTCGAATATGCCATCAAACTTTTATCGTCTAGACTTAGACAAGATATTTTTTTTTCGAATATGCCATCAAACTTTAATTGTCTAGATTTTAGACAAGATTTTTTTTTTAATATGCCATCAAACCTTTATCATCTAGACTTAGAGAAACATGAAAGTAGATATTTTGTTATTCATACTGAATCCTTTTATTTATTGATGTCTGACTCCTTCAACCTTTTGTTTGATTATCATATACACGTACGTACTTTACTTTTACTTTAAGAACTGCTTATCTGATCCTGTAAAGCAGGGGAAACTTTTTTTCTACAGGACCTCACGGTCATTTTATGATGTTCATTCGGGAGCATTTAGCATTTCACGATGCGTATTGTTCCATTACTGTTTGATCAGCACTGTCGAAACACTCGCGGAATAAGAAAGTCTTCAGTTTCCTCTTAAAACCCTTAATATCTTCAATTATTTGGATGCCTCGTGGGAGCCTATTGTATAGTCTAGGAGCGGCCTATTTATAGGCTCTGGAGCCTACAGTAGACATGTATCTATAGTCCATTTCTTTTAGTTAGGCAGATTTGCACCGACTCGCAGCGGTGCCCTTTTAGCTCGGAAAGTTTCCTGGTCGCTGATTGGTTAGAATTATCTGGTCCAACCAATCAGCGATCAGGAAACTTTTCCGAGCTAAATAGGGCACCCTCTGCGAGTCGGTGCAAATCTGCCTCGCTAAAAGAAATTGACTATAGGTTCTAATAGTTTGAAACTATCTGTAACTATTCTCGTGTCAGGACGATTTGTTGGCTGCACAATATATGCTCTTCACTGAATACATAAGACATAAACACAACATTTATAATATTTATGCCTCATAAATAATGTGTTTAGTTCTCTGAGTCTTGTTAATGAACAGTGCAACTGAGACACGCTCTGAAAATAAGCTGATTTGTTTACGGAAAATCGGGACTTTTCCGTGATTAAATACCTTATGAATATGTTGATGAATGTAAATAGCAGTTAAATCTTCGCTTGCAAACTTATATTTCAAATCCTGGAACAAAATTCGAGTGAGTACGGTTTAATTGAATATCATGAATAGCTAAGTCAGCAAATTCTCTTCTACTTCCTAACGTTTGAATATTATTATTATTATTATTATTATTATTATTATTATTATTACTATCCAAGCTACAACCCTAGTTGGAAAAGCAAGATGCTATAAGCCCAGGGGCTCCAACAGGGAAAAATAGCCCAGTGAGGAAAGGAAATAAGGAAATAAATAAATGAAGAGAACAAATTAACAATAAATCATTCTAAAATAAGTAACAACGTCAAAACAGACATGTCATATATAAACTATTAACAACATCAAAAACAAATATGTCATAAATAAACTATAAAAAGACTCATGTCCGCCTGGTCAACAAAAAAAAGCATTTGCTCCAACTTTGAACTTTTGAAGTTCTACTGATTCAACCACCCGATTTGGAAGATCATTCCACAACTTGGTAACAGCTGGAATAAAACTTCTAGAGTACTGCGTAGTATTGAGCCTCATGATGGAGAAGTTTGGAAGATATTTTAAGTTTTTATAGTTTGTATATGAAAGATCTATTTCAATGTTGTTACTCTTTTTTAAAAATAAAAATAATTTTTATTGTTCTTTACTTCACTTGTAGTTTATTTCCTTGTTCCTGTCCTCACTGGGCTATTTTTCCCTGTTGGAGCCCCTGGCTTATAGCATTCTGCTTTTCCCAATAGGGTTGTAGCTTGTCTAATAATAGTAATGATAATGATAATAATAATTTTTAATATTTATTTAACATTTTATTCTAAAATTTGCTAATATTTCTAATATTTATCCGACAATTTCTAAAATCTTCTAATATTCCAATATTTATTCAACATTGTATTCTAAAATCATCTAATATTTCTATTATTCATTCAATATTGTATTCTAAAATCATCTAATATTTCTAATATATTTCTTCATTTTGCTCTAAAATCCTCTAATAATTCTAATATTTATTCAACATTGTATTCTAAAATCCTCTAATAATTCTAATTTTTATTCAACTTTGTATTCTAAAATCCTTTCATAGTTTTAATATTTTTCAACATTTTGCTCTAAAATCCTCTAATAATTCTAATATTTATTCAACATTTTGCTCTAAAATCCTCTAATAATTCTATATTTATTCAACATTTTGCTCTAAAATCCTCTAATAATTCTAATATTTATTTAACATTTTGCTCTAAAATCCTCTAATAATTCTAATATTTATTCAACATTTGTGCTCTAAAATCCTCTAATAATTCTAATATTTCTTGAACATTTTGTAAAATCCCCTAATAATTATAATATTTATTCAACATTGTATTCTAAAATCCTCTAATAATTCTAATATTTATTCAACATTGTATTCTAAAATCCTTTAATAGTTTTAATATTTCTTCAACATTTTGCTCTAAAATCCTCTGATAATTCAAATATTTATTCAACATTGTATTCTAAAATCCTCTAATAATTCTAATATATATATATTAACATTTGTTCTACATTTTGTTGTAAAATCCT
>NC_090739.1:369087-379087 GCF_036898095.1 Palaemon carinicauda | reverse complement strand
TATTTTTTATATAGGAGATATTTATTTTAATGTTGTTACGCTTCTTAAAAATTATATTTTCCTCGTTTCCATTCCTCACAGGGCTATTTCCCCTGTTGGGGCCCCTGGGCTTATAGCATCCTGCTTTTCCAACTAGGGTTGTAGCTTAGCAAGTAATAATAATAATAATAATAATATATGGGTTGTCTGTAGGGCATTGTTTATTCTGTTGCTTGCCTCTGCTATTCATGAGTGACCTTTAGACATTTGAATAATGTTTTAGACTTCAATTTCTTCTATGATTGTTTTAAACCAGAAGACTATTCTAGTTCGTACTTGAGAGAGAGAGAGAGAGAGAGAGAGAGAGAGAGAGAGAGAGAGAGAGAGAGAGAGAGAGAGATTATAAAACCTAGTTGGTGTCGATAATCACGTTGTTGCTATGCAGTTTATAATGGTGGTTCAATAAACACCTTGAACTTCTACGATATTTGATATACTCATTTACCGTTGCGAATTATTTTGGAGGTCCAGATGGTTTATGCGCGTCGAGTGTCCTTCATTAATGACATTTTATCGTCTAGACTTTAGACAAGATTTTCTTTCTGTTATGGGAGCACAATTTTATTGTCTAGACTTAGAAAAGATTTTTTTTTTTATGCTATCGATATCCAACAGATTTTTTAGATTTGAGAATAAAGAGAAAAGATTTTTTTTTATTTTTTGAATATGCCATCAAACTTTTATTATCTAGACTTAGAAAAGATTTTTTTTTTTCGAATATGCCATCAAACTTTTATCGTCTAGACATAGATAAGATTTTTTTTTTTTTTTCGAATATGCCATCAAACTTTTATCGTCTAGACATAGATAAGATTCTTTTTTTCGAATATGCCATCAAACTTTTATCGTCTAGACTTAAAAAATATTTTTTTTTTCGAATATGCCATCAACTTTTATCGTCTAGACTTAGAAAATATTTTTTTTTTTTCGAATATGCCATCAAACTTTTATCGTCTAGACTTAGAAAATATTTTTTTTTTTTTCGAATATGCCATCAAACTTTTATCGTCTAGACTTAGAAAATATTTTTTTTTTTTCGAATATGCCATCAAACTTTTATCGTCTAGACTTAGAAATATTTTTTTTTTTCGAATATGCCATCAAACTTTCGTCGTCTAGACTTAGAAAATATTTTTTTTCGTTTATGCTATCGATATCCAACTGATTTTTTAGATTTGAGAATAAAGGGAAAAGATTTTTTTTTTTTTTCGAATATGCCATCAAACTTTTATCGTCTAGACTTAGAAAATATTTTTTTTTTTTCGAATATGCCATCAAACTTTTATCGTCTAGACTTAGAAAATATTTTTTTTCGTTTATGCTATCGATATCCAACTGATTTTTTAGATTTGAGAATAAAGGGAAAAGATTTTTTTTTTTTTCGAATATGCCATCAAACTTTTATCGTCTAGACTTAGAAAATATTTTTTTTTTTTCGAATATGCCATCAAACTTTTATCGTCTAGACTTAGAAAAGATTTTTTTTTTTTTTCGAATATGCCATCAAACTTTTATCGTCTAGACTTAGAAAATATTTTTTTTTTTTTCGAATATGCCATCAAACTTTTATCGTCTAGACTTAGAAAAGATTTTTTTTTTTTTCGAATATGCCATCAAACTTTTATCGTCTAGACTTAAAAGAGATTTTTTTTTTTCGAATATATCATCAAACTTTTATTGTCTAGACTTAGAAAATATTTTTTTTCGTTTATGCTATCGATATCCAACAGATTTTTTAGATTTGAGAACAGAGAAAAGATTTTTTTTTGGTTTTTCGGTTATGCTATCAATATCCAACATATTTTTTTTTAGGTTTGATAACAAAGTGAAAAGATTTCCTTTTTTTTCGTTTATGCTATCAATATCCAACAGATTTATTTTTTTAGATGTAGTAACAAAGAGAAATTTTTTTTTCGGTTATGCTATCAATATCCAACAGATTTTTTTTTAGATTTGAGAACAAAGCCCTCAGAAGAATTTTGGGAGTTAAATGGCAGGACAGGATCAGAAATGAAACTACAAGAGAGATTACTCGAGTTCTATATGTGGATGAAATCATGGTGAGGGATAGATGGAGATGGTTTGGGCGTGCTCTTCACACTCCCCTAAAGAGATTAGTTCACCAAACTTTCAACTGGGCTACACAAGGCTCTAGAAGACTGGAGACCCAGGCCTACATGGCTGAGAACTATGACTCGTGAAGTGGGAGATTATGAATGTAGAAGTATTGATTTAAAAGCTCAAGATAGAGACGACTGGCGAAATCTAACTGAGGCCCTTTACATCAATAGGTGTAGGAGATGGTGATGATGATGATGATGATGATGATGATGTTGCGATCACACTACGAAGTGGACGATAAATGCCATCGTGAAAATCTTTAATCAATGTAACCTGCAATGGTGATCTTCATTTTGATTTCAGCTTCGTTGAGAGATTTAGCTTTTGATTGATATGTAAATGAAGTGTATTGACTGTAAGGTGAAATAACTCTCTCTCTACATCATCATCATCAGCTGTAACTAGTCTACTGCATAAAAAAGGCCTCAGGCATGTCCTTCCACTTGCGTCTGTTTATGGTCCTTCTATGCCAGTCATCATCATCATTGTCATCATCATCTGTAACCAGTCCACTGCAGAAAAAAGGCCTCAGACATGTCCTTCAACTCCCGTGTGTTTATTGTCCTTCTATGCCAGTCATCATCATCATCATCCGATACTAGTCAACTGCAGAAAAAAAGCCTCAGACATGTCCTTCCTAAGAGTATACTCGCAAATTTTCTTAGCTCGTCAATCCATCGTCTTCTCTTTTTTCCCTGCCTTTGCAATGTCTAGGAACCCATTCTGTTATTCTTAATGTCCATCTATTATCTCTCATTCACATTCTATGCCTTGTCCATGTCCATTTCTTTTAATTACATGTTAGAATATACACTTCTTTATTTTTTGCTCTCGTATCCATGTTGCCTTTTATATGTCTCTTAGTGTTATCCCCATCATTATTCTTCATATAGATCTTTGAGTTGTAACTATCTCATGTTCAAAGGCTTTAGTAAGGCTCCAGGTTTCTGATGCATAAGTTAATACTTGCAGGACCCTCTGATCAAATACTTTTCTTTTTAGAGAAAGCGGGATTTTACATTTCATAATCTCATTTTGTTTACCAAAAGCTCTCCATACTGCATTAGATAAACCTTTTTTCCATGTTTATTTTGCTGATAGTTTTGAGTCTATCAAGTTGAATTTTATTTACTGAAGTTTTCCGCAAAATTTTTCAAAGTTTTCCACAAAATTTTTCATCAACATTACTAAATTAGTTAAATGGCTTAGTTTCTGAAATGTTTAATTTAATATCTTCTCTTTATTAATCGTAGTCTTATATATCTCTATGGTAAATTCATTTTGTCTTAGCCAAGAAAAGGTTGCCGTAAGTGACAGTAGTAACAATTTTAATTTCCTTGAAATATTTAAAATATTCAAAAATTTTTCGAAATATATTTCTGAAATGTGTCATTCTAAGTGATAGTTAAAACAATATTAATTTCCTTGAAATATTCAAGATTTTTTCGAGATATATATCTGAAATGTGTCATTCTAAGTGATAGTAATAACAATATTAATTTCCTTGAAATATTCAAGATTTTTTTCGAAATATATTTCTGAAATGTAATTCTAAGTGATAGTAATAACGATATTAATTTCTTTGAAATATTCAAGATTTTTTCGAAATATAATTCTGAAATGTCATACTTCTTGTTGTATCTTTTGTTAGATTAATCCTTTTTTTTATTTGATAATAAAATGAATTGTTCACAACTGTCTTTTTTATCCGGTTTATTTTCTTTTTAAAAACATTTTTGTTTCTCACACTTACCTCATGACCTTTCAAAATATTTCTTTATCCTTTTCTCACGGGAAAAAGATGGAAATTCTCTCCTTTTATAATATATATGTTTCATATATATATTATAAAAGGAGATGTTGTTGATGTTTTTAAAACATTTTAATCGTTTATTACTTCTTATATCGTTTATTTCACTGTTTCCTTTCCTCACTGGGCTATTTTTCCCTGTAGGAGCCTCTGGGCTTATAGCTTCTTGCTTTTCCAACAAGGGTTGTAGCTTACCTAGTAATAATAAGGATATTAATATATGGATTTTAAGAAAAAACTGTTGGTTTTGTGTTGGGTAAGTCTTATAGGACAGATAAAAACCAGAGGTGTGGTGTTTTTTTTTTTTTTTTTTTTTTTTTTTTTTTTTTATTGATGTCGACACCTTCAACCTTTTGTTGATTATCATATACACGTACGTACTTTACGTTTTACTTTAAGGGCTGTTCATCTGGTCCCGTACAGTAGGGGAACCCTACTCTTTACAGGGCCTCCACGGTCCTTTTATGAAATTCCTTCGCTTACTATTTGATCATCGCTGTCAAAACACTCGCGGAATAAGAGTCTTCAGTTTCCTCTTGAAAGCCTTAATAATATCTTCAATTATTCGGATGTCTCGTGGGAGCCTATTGTATAGTCTAGGAGCGGCCTATTTATAGGCTCTGGAACCTACAGTAGACATGTATTTATAGTCCATTTCTTTTAGTGAGGCAGATTTGCACCGACTCGCAGCGGTGCCCTTTTAGCTCGGAAAAGTTTCCTGGTCGCTGATTAGTTAGAATTATCTCGTCCAACCAATCAGCGATCAGGAAACCTTTCCAAGCTAAAAAGGGCACCTCTGCGAGTCGGTGCAAATCTGCCTCGCTATAAGAAATTGACTATAGGTTCTAATAGTTTGAAACCAGCTGTAACTATTCTCGTGTCAGGACGATTTGTTGGCTGCACAATATATTATTATTATTATTATTAAATGCTAAGCTACAACCCTAGTTGAAAAAGCAGGATGCTATAAGCCCAGGGGCCCCAACAGGGAAAATAGCCCAGTGAGGAAAGGAAATAAGGAAATAAGGAAAAATAAAATATTTTAGGAATAGTAACAATATTAAAATAAATATTTCCTATTTAAACTATAAAAACTTTAACAGAACAAGAGGAATAGAAACTAGATAGAAAAGTGTGCCCTAGTGTACCCTCAAGCAAGAGAACTCTAACCCAAGGCAGTGTAAGACCATGGTACAGAGGCTATGGCACTACCCAAGAATAGAGAACAATGGTTTGATTTTGCTCTTCACTGAATACATAACACATAAACACAAACGTTTATAATATTTATGCCTCATAAATAATGTGTTTAGTTCTCTGAGTCTTGTTAATGAAAGTGCAACTGAGACACGCTCTGAAAATAAGCTGATTTATTTACGGAAAATCGGGACTTTTCCGTGTTTAATACCTTATAAATAAGTTGATGAATGTAAATAGCTGTTGAATCTTCGCTTACAAACTTATATTTCAAATCCTGGAACAAAATTCGAGTGAGTACGGTTCAATTGAATATCATGAATAGCTAAGTCAGCAATTCTCTTCTAATTCTTAACGTTTGAATTATATTAAAACAGAAGTTTGGAAGATATTAGAGCGTTCTGTGGAATTGGTATCTCTTCGTCTTTTTTAAGTTTTTTAGTTTATATATGAAAGATCTATTTTAATGTTGTTACTCTTTTTTTAAAAGAAAATTATTTTTATTGCTCATTACTTCTCTTGTAGTTTATTTCCTTGTTTCCTTTCCTCACTGGGCTATTTTTCCATGTTGGAGCCCTTGGCTTATAGCATTCTGCGTTTCCCAATAGGGTTGTAGCTTGTCTGATAATAATAATAATAATGATAATAATAATAATTTCTAATATTTATTTAACATTTTATTCTAAAATTTGCTAATATTTTTAATATTTATCAGACAATTTCTAAAATCCTCTAATATTTATAATATTTATTCAACATTGTATTCTAGAATCATCTAATATTTCTAATATTTCTTCATTTTGCTCTAAAATCCTCTAATAATTCTAATATTTATTCAACATGGTATTCTAAAATCCTTTAATAATTCTAATATTTCTTCAACATTTTGCTCTAAAATCCTCTTATAATTCTAATATTTCTTCAACATTTTGTAAAATCCTCTAATAATTCTAATATTTATTCAACTTTGTATTCTAAAATCCTCTAATAATTCTAATATTTATTCAACTTTTTATTCTAAAATCCTCTAATAATTCTAATATTTATTCAACCTTGTATTCTAAAATCATTTAATAGTTTTAAATATTTTTTCAACATTTTGCTCTAAAATCCTCTGATAATTCTAATATTTCTTCAACATTTTGTAAAATCCTCTAATAATTCTAATATTTATTCAACATTATATTCTAAAATCCTCTCATAATTCTAATATTTATTCAACATTGTATTCTAAAATCCTTTAATAGTTTTGATATTTCTTCAACATTTTGCTCTAAAATCCTCTGATAATTCAAATATTTATTCAACATTGTATTCTAAAATCTTCTAATAATTCTAATATTTAAATTAACATTTGTTCAACATTTTGTTGTAAAATCCTATATTTCTAATATCTATTCAACATTGTATTCTAAAATCCTCTAATATTTCTAATATTTATATTAACATTTATTCAACATTTTGTTGTAAAATCCTCTAATATTTATTCAACATTGTATTCTAAAATCCTCTAATAATTCTAATATTTATATTAACATTTATTCAACATTTTGTTGTAAAATCCTCTAATATTTATTCAACATTGTATTCTAAAATCTTCTAATATTTCTAATATTTATTCAAACCATTGAATCTTCCGGCATCATTACGGCCTTCCCTGAACGTTAGTTCATTACTGAGTTACCAATCAACCATTTTTATCAGGGTGTTTATGGGACATTGATTTTCCCAGTAAATCTAGTTATAAGATCCTTTGATAGAAAAAGGTCCGATGGCTTACTTAGGGATGCCTCTAGTCTTGGAGATTCTCGGTCCTAGATCTTCCAGGGAGAGAAATTGAGATGGGAAGCTTAAATTGCAATTTGTTTTTACAGTAGAGGAGATAGCTTCGTTTTATATTTTTGAATTTTCAGTAATGTGGATATTTTTTTTTCTTTCTTTTACTTAAGAAGGAATAGTTTTTTTTTAAATGTTTGAATTTTCAGTAATTGAGGTAGATTTTTTGGATTTTTTTTATTTTACTGTAAAAGGAATAGATTATATATATATATATATATATATATATATATATATATATATATATATATATATATATATATATATATATATATTTGAATTGTCAGTAATGGAGATATATATTTTTTGGGATTTAATTTTTTGCTTTTACTTTAGAAGGCATAGATTTTTCATATTTATGAATTTTCAGTAATGGGGATAGATTTTATAGATTTATTTTATTTTTGCTTTTACTGTAGAAGTAGAAGATTTTTTTTTATATTTTTTATATTTTTGAATTTTCAGTAATTACGATAGATTTGTTTTGCTTTTACTGTAGAAGGAATATATATTTTTTTATTTTATAGAAGGAATAGATTTTTTTTAATATTTTTTTATATTTTTGAATTTTTCAGTAATGGGGATACATTTTTTTGGATGATTTTGTATTTACTGTAGAAGAAAATGATTTTTTAAATATTTTTATATTTTTGAATTTTCTATAACGACGGTACAAATGTTATAAGTTACATATAATTAATTATAAATCACTGTTATAAGTTATTTATGTTTTATGTGTTACAGGTTATTTATTAACCTATTTCTATATTTGTAAAGTGTTATTACAAAGTATATATGAATTTTCATTTATAACGTTTTATTACATAGTAAATATAGGTTAATGTATATGTGTGTATATATATAATATATATATATATATATATATATATATATATATATATATACATATATATATACACGTATATAGTATATACGTATATACATATATATATATATATATATATATATATATATATATATATATACGCATATATATACATATGCATATATATATGTATATATATATATATATATATATATATATATATATATATATATATATATATATATATATACAGTATATATATGTGTATATATATACATATGCATATATATATATATATATATATATATACATATATATACATATGCATATATATGTGTTTATATATATATATATATATATATATATATATATATATATATATATATATATATAAGAATATCCCACATAAGTTCAGAAGCACACGAGAGAACGCACACACTCCCTGGGAAACCTTTAAAACGGCCCCATCATTAATTCTGGAAAAGAGAGATGCACGAAATTCATTGTTCCAAATATCACAGGTATAAATTAAAGATATTGAGTTTTTTTTTTTTCTTTTTTTTTTTTTTTTTTTTTTTTTTTTTTTTTTTTTTTTTAATGGAATGTCGTTCCTGTACAAGATGAATCTGGGATATTGATACATTGATACCCTGTCGTCCGTTTTATTTTACGGTTGTGAGTTTCAAGTTATCGGAAACATTAGGAGAGAGAGAGAGAGATAAGTTGTGTTTATTTGTCTTGTAAGGTACACTTGAACAGAAAATGTTAATAAAGAGAGAGATAGTAATAAATTTTATTTTTGTCTGTTGTAAGGTATACATAAACAGAAAATGTTAATGTGAGAGAGAGAGAGAGAGAGAGAGAGAGAGAGAGAGAGAGAGAGAGAGAGAGAGTTTTAGTAGTGAATTATTTATTTTTGTCTGTCGCAAAGTATTCAACAGCAGAAAAAGTTAGTCTAAAGTTTCTCGTAATTTGTTTTAAAAAATATATAAGATGTTTTTTAAAGCAATTTCGTCTTGTTTTTCTCTTTTTGAGAAGAAACTTTTTCAAATACTGAAAAGACTAATGTTGGCCGAAAGAAAAGAGGTTACTAGGAAAGCACGGTTGGAGTGCAGACCTCCGCCATGGCAGCTTATATGTGGAAACGAGATTGCCCATCTAATACTTATAAAATACGTATACGTTTATACTGAGATATGTAATGATATTGCACAGATAACATCATCAATAGTAAAACAGATATTAAAGCATTATTAATGTGTACGGAAAGACATTTCATCCTTTTTATTATAATTATTCATAAAACATTAAATAATCTAATAAGTAATGAATTTTCATCTGTGTCTCCAGGGACTTAATGTCCAATAACAACTCCAAGTAAAGTATTCAAGCCCTGAAATTATCATAGGAAAGGATGGAGAGCTTGTTTTCGTGTGAGAGAGAGAGAGAGAGAGAGAGAGGAGAGAGAGAGAGAGAGAGAGAGAGAGAGAGAGAGAGAGAGAGAGAGAGAGAGAATGTATATATATATATATATATATATATATATATATATATATATATATATATACACATATATATATGTATGTATATATATATATATATATATATATATATATATATATAGAGAGAGAGAGAGAGAGAGAGAGAGAGAGAGAGAGAGAGAGAGGGAGAGAGAGAATGTGTGTGTGTACACCAACGTATTAGGAAAGGCTTGTGGTGGTCTATTGATAACGTCCCTGCTTGGCGACCATCATGACCGGGGTTCGAGTCTTGCTCAAACTCGTTAGTATGTTTACTGTCTCTATCCTCACCATCCTTTTGAGCAATGGATGGGTGGTTTAAGGGAGCCTATAGGTCTACCTGCTGAGTCATAAGCAGCCATTGCCTGGCCCTCCCTGGTCCTAGCTTGGATGGAGAGCGGTCGTGGGCGCTGATCATCTGGATATATGGTCAGTCTCTAGGGCATTGTCCTGCATGTTAGAGCAATGTCACTGTCCCCTGCGACTGCCATTCATGAGCTGCCTTTAAACACTTAAAGAATAGACTTTTTATTTTATTTTTATTTTTTATCTATTTATTTATTTCATTTTATTTTATTTATTTTTTTTTTTTTTGAGAGAGAGAGAGAGAGAGAGAGAGAGAGAGAGAGAGAGAGAGAGAGAGAGAGAGAG
>NC_090739.1:361587-364087 GCF_036898095.1 Palaemon carinicauda | reverse complement strand
TATACATAGTAGCAGAGAAAAAAGAAAACAACTCAAGCAAAAAAATAAAACAACATATTGGAAAGTGATTATCTGGTAAACTTAAGTTACGAGAGAGAGAGAGAGAGAGAGAGAGAGAGAGAGAGAGAGAGAGAGAGAGAGAGAGAGAGAGAGAGCTTGGACAATGTCATAGTGTAAACTGAAAATTTGCGGAATTTTGCAGGTAACTCTGAGCAAATATTATGGACTATTGCGTGTAGATCCTACATTAGGCGTCACGCAAGACAGTTAGAACTTCTGAACGGTATTTTTCAGAACAGTATTTTTTTGGTTATAGCTGATTGATGTGGAATGTGAAAATTGGTTTGTTTATCTAAATGTAATTTATGCCAAGTAAGTTATGGCTCTTAAACGTGCATAAAAGAACGACATGCAAGTGGTATTATTTTTCTTTATGTGAAAAAATGGAGTATTGATTTAAAAGCTCAAAATAGAGACGACTGGTGAAATCTACACGAGGCCTCTTTAGTCAATAGGCTTGGGAGGAGATGATGATGATGATGAAAAAACATACGTAAAGGTAAATGGTATGCGAAAATGATAGCATTGTTGAAAGCATCTACAGTAATTATATAAAGTACTCATAGTCAATTTCTTTTTGGTGAGGCCAGATTTGTACCGACTCGCAGGGGTGCCCTTTTAGCTTGGGAAAGTGTCCTGATCGCTGATTGGTTGGACAAGATAATGCTAACCAATCAGATTGCAGGAAACTTTTCCTAGCTAAAATGGCACCGCTGCGAGTCAGTGCAAATGTGCCTCATTAAAAAAATTGAGTATAATCACACTAAGAGTATATGAGAGTATATATGGGGCGAAATTATACACCGTTCCTTTGGCCCAAAAAAGGGATTTTTATGAATTGTGGAATAATGTAAGGGTAAAAGGGACTGAAAGGAAAGTACTTGTTATACGCAAAAAAATGGATAATTTGAATGCTGGAGTAATCGTAAAGGGAATTACAGTGATTTGCTGCAGTTACAGATTTTTATGTGTCTTTTATTATCAAAAGGAGTGGAGCTTAACTCTGACAGAGCTGGCCATCAGTTTCCCTGAAACTGAAAATTTATTAAATTTTTGTTATTCCTAATTCAATCATTGAATTATCATCATCATCATCATCATCATCATCATCATCATCATCATCATCTCCTACGCCTATTGACGCAAAGGGCCTCGGTTAAATTTCACCAGTCGTCTCTATATTGAGCTTTTAAATTAATATTTCTCCATTTATCATCTCCTTCACGCTTCAATTTCCAAATTTTACTTAACCTAGCCATTGTCGGATTTGCTTTCTCTTCTCTCTCTCTCTCTCTCTCTCTCTCTCTCTCTCTCTCTCTCTCTCTCTCTCTCTCTCTCTCTCCATTAAATTCCAATTCTAAAGACCCTATATTAGAGATCATAGTTGCTAAATATTTGAATGATACCACCTCATTAATCCTGTTCTTTTACAATGATGTTTCATGTTCCATTTCATGTTCCATTCTCATAATCTCTGAAGTATAATTGTGTTAAATACGGTCTCAATTAATTATATAGTTTTCAAGCTTATGGTATCTTTTTTACTTGTTGCTGTGATGGACACAAACTTTTCAATTGGAAGTCCTTGTAAGCGTGAGATTTATTCTGTGAGAAATACATTTAACATTGGATTTCACAACAGATTTTCAACACCACGTGTTCGACTGGAATATTGATAAGGGTTATCTAGATCTCACTGGATCACTTGAGAGAAATAGAAATATTAAGTTTTTTTAATAGTGGTAATCTGGTAGTCACTGGATATATTCAGGGTCGCGTTGCAGGAAATGTACGTTAATATAGATTGAAATATTCATGTTTTTATATTGCATGGATATGCAATCTACGAACGTAAACACGGTTAATATTTCTACAGCTTCGTGTTGTTTCAAAGTTAATTGATATATCACCGGGTACGTTGTAAACAAACGCATATAATTGAACTATATTGACATACAATTGAGGCGGAGTTGCGCTTGGCAAATCTATTCGCACTGTATATGCTAGCATACACAGGTTCTTAATTATTCATTCAATAGACTATTCCGTTTTGCACATTTATGAATGTCTATCTGACATTTGGATGTAGCTCTAATCTCTTGAAATTGAAAGCAAGGTAATAACCGACCATTGCTCCGGAGGCAATAAAAGGTTGGCCGGGGCATCAGCCACCCGTTGAGATACTACCGCTAGAGAGTTATGAGGTCCTTTGACTGGCCAGACAGTCCGCTAGAGAGTTATGGGGTCCTTTGATTGGCCAGACAGTACTACTTAGATTTTTCTCTGGTTACGGTTCATTTGCCCTTTGCTTATACATACACCGAATAGTCTGGGCTATTCTTTACATATTCTCCTCTGTCCTCATACAGATGACCACACTGAGATTAACAAACAATTCTTCTTCACTAAGGGGTTATTGTACTATCATTGTTCAGTGACC
>NC_090739.1:332598-351087 GCF_036898095.1 Palaemon carinicauda | reverse complement strand
ATTCCCTTTATCAGATCTGAAACATTGGCCTTTTTGAAGTTATTATTATTATTATTATTATTATTATTATTATTATTATTATTATTATTGTTGTTGTTGTTTTTATTATTGTTATTATAATTATTACTCTTATTACTCCTATTATTTATTATTTATAATTTTTTTGTTATTATTTATTATTATTATTATTATTAATATAATCATTATTAATATAATTACTATTATTGTTATTATTATAGTTATTATTATTATTACTATTATTGTGATTATTATTGTTATTATAATTATTACTCTTATTATTTATTATCTATTATTTTTTGTTATTATTTATTATTATTATTATTATTATTATTATTAATACTTGCTAAGCTACAATCCTAGTTGGAAAAGCAGGAAGCTAGAAGCCCAGGTGCTCCAACAGTGAAAATAGCCCAATGAGGAAAGGAAAAAAAGGAAAATAAAATATTTTAAGAATAGTAGCAGTATTAAAATAGATATCTACTATATAAGCCATAAAAACTTGAACAAAACAAGAGGAAGAGAAATAAGATAGAATAGTGTGCTCAAGTGTACCCTCAAGCAAGAGAACTCTAACCCAAGAAACATGAATATTTATTTTGATGATATTAATGAAGTGACAAAATAGTAGTTTAGTAAATCCACTTATCAAATCAGAAACGTTGGCTTTTTTAAAAGCCTTTAAAACATGAATATTAATTTTTATAATGAAAAGAACTAAAAAAAACTTATTTAGCTATTCTGTTACAGGAGTCCAGAAGATGAACGAATTTAATTTTTTTATTTTATTATTGGGAAGAGAAAAATTAAACATTGTAGAATGTTAGAATTTTGATTCTGATGATAGAGAAATAATAAAAATATTAGTTGTTGATTTTTTGGCTACTCTTGTAAAAGAAGATTGAAGAGAAACGAAATTTCATACGTTTTTTCCTTTCAATTTTAGAAAGAAAATTAACCTTTGAAAAATTTTATAATTTTGATTCTGATAATAAAGAGATAATAAAAATATTAGTTGTTGATTTTTGGCAACTCTTATAAAGGAACGCAGAAGAAGAACGAATTTCATACTTCCATTTTTTTATTTGTAGAAATAAAATTTAACCTTTGAAAAATGTTATAATTTTGATTCTGATAATAACAAAGAAATAATGAAAATAACAATTGTTTTTAGCTACTCTTTTACAGGAAGGAAGAAGATTGAATTTCAAATTTTTCATTTTTGTAGAGAGAAAAATTAACTTTTGTAAAATGTAAGAATTTTGATTTTGATAATAAAGAAATGATGAAAATAGCAGTTGTTTTAGCTGTTCTTGTGCAGGAAGCCAGAAGAACGAATTTCATACTTTTTATATTTTTATTCAGTTTTTTATTTGTAAAAAGAATTATTAACCTTTGAAAAATGTGAGAAATTTGATTCTGATAATAAAGAAATGTTAAAAATGTTAGTTGATTTTTATCTGTTCTTGTACAGGAACGAATTTCATACTTTCATTTCATTTATTTGGCGAAAGAAAAATTAACCTTTGAAAAATGTGACAATATCAGTTTTGATTATAAAAAAGGAAGCAATCAAAACAGTAGTTGTTATGTAGCCAGAAGGATAACGAATTTTATATTTTTCTTTTGAAAAAATTGAGATGCATCAGGAAATAGAAGCAGCTTTTGTTATAGTTTCTAAGTTGAAAATAAATCAGAAAAATATATTTAAACGCTGTTGCAATCGTTTCGGAAATTGCAAAATTATTCTGTTATTTTCGAATTTATAATATATGAAAAGTATTTCGTAGAATGGTATGAACATTTTCTCGTACTTTTTTCTCTTTTTCAAATTGGAACTAGTTACATTTGGTAAACATTCCGTTGTTCTTAAAATCAAATTCCAAAAGTTGTAGAATAACGAAAAATATTAAAAGAATATTTCTTGTGTAATTACTATTCATTGATTAAATGCTAATACCATATATGTCTTTCACTGTCTTGGGGTAGAGTTCTCTTGCTTGAGGGTACACTCGGCCACACTATGCTATCTTATTTCTCTTCCGCTTTTTTCAAGTTTTTATAGTGTATATATGAAAGATTTATTTTAATGTTGTTACTGTTCTTGAAATATTTTATTTTAATTGTTAATTACTTCTCATGTAGTTTCCTTATTTCCTTTCCTCACTGGGCTATTTTCCATGTTGGAGCCACTGGAGTTATAGCATTTTGATTTCCCAACTAGGGTTGCAGCTTAGCAAATAATAATAATAATAATAATAATAATAATAATAATAATAATAATAATAAATATTTTTTAAGATAGATGGATTTATAATTATCTAAATCTGAGTAGCAAAGTTTATATATATATATATATATATATATATATATATATATTTCGTCTCTCTATGCTGAAGTATTGGAATATGTGTGGGATGTATAGACAAAGAGGCTAACGCCCTTTTTAAAGGTGACGGCCTAAGAATTCTGCGTTACATTGGAATATATAAACAAAAATAGGCTCCCTGATGTTTCATTGTTTACTTTTATATATACTGTATATATATATATATATATATATATGTGTATATATATATATATATATATATGTACATATATATGTAAATATATGTATATTATACATATATTTGTAAATATATGTACATATATATATTATATATATGTATATATATGTACATATATATATGTATATATATGTACATATATATATATATATATATATATATATCTATTATATGTGTATATATATTTGATATATATATATATATTATAATATATATATATATATATATATATATTTGGACACAAGGGAATTCTAAAGAAAACTTCTTAATATGCATCTAAAGAAAAAAACCTTTGTTTTACTAAAAAAAATGTCTAAATAGTAGAAGGAGAGAGAGAGAGAGAGAGAGAGAGAGAGAGAGAGAGAGAGAGAGAGAGAGAGAGAGATATATTACGCATCTGCTGGATGGGACGAGAAATGCCTTTCCGTAGATCACTTCAAATGAGCGGCACTCGAGTAAATCGGGTCTGCCTTGAATAATTGGCGACAAGGGGGTTTGCCTTTCCAAAACTGATTGCTCAGTTCGAGCCAAGACGTATATCAATATTGTCGTTTGATTTTTTTATTCCTGCACTGTTGAAAAATTGAATAAGAAATCAGTAAATGTCTGACAACATTTATTCCACGATTTTTACCGTTTGAAAACCGGATATATTGACGTAAAAGAGTGATATTACGGTCACCAACCTGTAGAAATTTTTAACAAAGTGGTGTAAAATTACGGTCGCCTATATTTTACTGAAATACGGTTGAGAACAGTATATATTTAATGGAGAATTTCCGATTAAAATTACGGTTTTTTTTCTATCCCCCAAGAGGTTAACTACTGCAGTCTAATTGTTCAGTGGCTACTTTCCTCTTGGTAAGGGAAGAAGAGACTCTTCAGCTATGGTAAGCAGCTCTTCTAGGAAAAGAGTGATATATTGCTCAATTCGAACCAAGACGTATATCAACATTGTCGTTTAATTTTTTTTTATTCCTGCACTGTTGAAAAATTGAATAAGAAATCAGTAAATGTCTGGCAACATTTATTCCACGTTTTTTACCGTTTGAAAAACGGATAGATTGACGTAAAAGAGTGATATTACGGTCACCAACCTGTAAAAAATGTTAACAAAGTAGGGTAAAATTACGGTCGCCTATATTTTACTGAAATACGTTTGAGAACAGTATATATTTAATGGAGAATTTCCGATTAGAATTACGGTTTTTTTTTTTTATCACCCAAGAGGTTAACTACTGCAGTCTAATTGTTCAGTGGCTACTTTCCTCTTGGTAAGGGTAGAAGAGACTCTTCAGCTATGGTAAGCAGCTCTTCTAGGAGAAGGGCACTCCAAAATCAAACCATTGTTCTCTAGTCTTGGGTTTTGCCATAGCCTCTGTACCATAGTCTTCCACTGTCTTGGATTAGAGTTCTCTTGCTTGAGGGTACAATCGGGCACACTATTCTATCTAGTTTCTCTTCCTCTTGTTTTGTTAAAGTTTTTATATTTATAGTTAATGTTGTTGCTATTCTTAGAATATTTTATTTTTTCTTATTTCCTTTCCTCACTGGGCTATTTTCCCAGATGGGGTCCCTGCGCTTATAGCATCCTGCTTTTCCCACTAGGGTTGTAGCTTAGCATTTAATAATAATAATAATAATAATAATCTATATGTTCGTCGAGATTTATAGATCCAAATCGCCTTTCCTATATATATATATATATATATATATATATACATATATACATATGTATATATATATATATATATATATATATATATATATATATATATATATATATATATATATATATAATTCCAGGTCACTTCACCTATTATCTGAATAACCAGTTGACCCTATTATTCAGATGTGGTCGTGTTGTGAATACAGCGACTTATTTTAGTAGTTGGAAAGCGCTGTGTTGGCTGAATCTCCTTTTGGGGGGATACAGATGTAAAATTATACACTGAATTCCTATTCAGGCATTGGTGATGTTATTCATAGGTTTTTGTATTTATAGTGTATATTTATTTTGTTGATGAATAGCATAATACGTGCGTCTTAGTTTCATCTTCTAAGTTTATTTGGGGATACATATGTAAAATTATACATTGAACTCTAATTCAGAAATTACTAATGTTATTCATAGATTTTTTATTTATCGTGTTGATTTATTTTGTTGATGAATAACCTAATACAAGTCTTAGTTTCATCTTTAAAATTGATTGGGGTGAATAATTATATAGAATTATACATTGAATTCCAATTCAGAAATTACTAATGTTATTCATAGATTTTTATTTATATTGTTAATTTTGTTTTTGTTTTGATGAATAACGTAATACAAGTCTTAATTTCATCTTCTGAGTTCATTGGCGGGGTTACATATATTGAATTATTCATTAAACTCTAATTCTGAAATTACCAATGTTATAGATTTTGTATTTTAACATTAATTTATTTTATTGAATATCGTAATACTAATGTCTTAGTTTCACCTTCTTTGTTCAATTTTCAAATTGAAGGAGCAGTGAGACGAGCAACCTTATGCCCTTTCCTCGCCCAGACCTGAGGAAAATAAATGGAAAGTATCGAAGATGGTAGGGCATAAACACGAAGAAATTTATTGACGTGTCTTTTAGAGACAAGAAGATCTGATTAGTATATATAATTCAACGGAAAAACATCCTTTGCAAGTAAATTATTATTTATAATATACTGTTGAAAATTTACCATAAAAACGGTAAAAATCCTGGAATAAATGTTGCCAGATATATACCGTTTTAAAAACGGATATATTGACATGAAGGAGTGATGTTTCGGTCACCAAACCATAAAAAGATAATAATAAAGTAAGGTAAAATTACGGTCGCTTGTATTTTACTGAAATATGGCTGAGAACAGTATATTTTTACAGAGAATTTCCGATAAAAATTAGGTTGGTGTTTTTTTTTTTATGTACCAATTACTATAAATTAAATTTATTTTTTTTATCTAAATCTATTTTATAGTGTCTTTTTTATCTTTTAAAATCCATATTCACAATTTTTTTTTATAATTTGGTAACCAATCTTTTATTTGGGAGGGAAATATATTTGTAATTTTTAGTATATCCATTTAAAATTTAAATAATTTTATTTCCAATTTGATGACCCTCTTTTTATTTGAGTTAGGAATATATTTTTCACTTATTATTTCCATTTAAAATTTAGATTAATTCAAAGATTACCATTCATTCATATCGAATACATATCAATTTAATGATTGATTATTCAATTTTATTTTCAAATATAAAGAATAAAAAGAAGTACGAGGTTAGATCTGAGAGAGTCATTTTCATCTACCGGATTATTTGGACTTTATAAAAGATTGGGAAAAAGATTCTTACATCTATGGAAAGTAATCACAGTCTCAACTAATCCGACTTAGAGGGCGGGGTGACGGAAGTTCTCCTGATTGGTCTGGATTAGAAAAGGATTACTTTATTTTATCCTTTATTCCTTTCTGTATTTATTGTTATATTACTTGCAGCGTGACGCACGACGGTGTTAAGAGTGAGAGGCTCGGCGCGGGGGTTGGGGGGGGGGGGGGTGGAGAAGGGGTGAGATAATGGAGAATGACGTGTAATAGAAAATTCTGTAATTATTCCCCTTGATAAGTGTAGAATAGAGACTTTAGCTATGGCAAGCAGGTCCTCTAGGAGAAGGACACTCCAAAATCAAACCATTGTGCTCTTGTCTTGGTTAGTGCCATAGCCTCTGTACCATGGTGTAAGGGAAAATGCTGTAATTATTCCTCTTGATAAGGGTAGAAGAGACTCTAGTTATGGTAAGCAGTTATTCTAGTAGAAGGATAATCCAAAATCAAACCATTGTTCTCTAGTCTTGGGTAGTGCCATAGCCTCTGTACCATGGTGTAAAGGAAAATGCTGTAATTATTCCCCTTGTTAAGAGTAGAAGAGACTCTTTAGCTATGGCAAGCAGGTCTTCTAGGTGAAGGATACTCCAAAATCAAACCATTGTTCTCTAGTCTTGGGTAGTGCCGTAGCCTCTGTACCATGGTGTAAGGGAAAATGCTGTAATTATTCCCCTTGATAAGGGTAGAAGAGACTCTTTAGCTATGGTAAGCAGTTCTTCTAGGAGAAAGACTCCAAAATCAAACCTTTGTTCTCTAGTCTTGGGTAGTGCCGTAGCCTCTGTACCATGGTGTAAGGGAAAATGCTGTAATTATTCCCCTTGATAAGGGTAGAAGAGACTCTTTAGCTATGGTAAGCAGTTCTTCTAGGAGAAAGACTCCAAAATCAAACCTTTGTTCTCTAGTCTTGGGTAGTGCCGTAGCCTCTGTACCATGGTGTAAGGGAAAATGCTGTAATTATTCCCCTTGATAAGGGTAGAAGAGACTCTTTAGCTATGGCAAGCAGCTCTTCCAGGAGAAGGATACTCCAAAATCAAATCATTGTTCTCTAGTCTTGGGTAGTGCCATAGCCTCTGTACCATGGTGTAAGGGAAAATGCTGTAATTATTCCCCTTGATAAGGGTAGAAGAGATTCTTTAGCTATGGCAAGCAGCTCTTCTAGGAGAAGGATACTCCAAAATCAAAACATTGTTCTCTAGTCTTGGGCAGTGTCATAGCCTCTGTACCATGGTCTTTCACTGTCTTGGGTTAGAGTTCTATTGCTTGAGTGTACACTCGGGCACGCTATTCTATGTAGTTTCTCTTCTTGTTTTGTTAAAGTTTTTATAGTTTATATAGGAAATATATATTTTAATGTAACTGCTCTTAAAATATTTTTCCTTGTTTCCTTTCCTCACTGGGATATTTTTCCTGATGGGGCCCCTAGGCTTATAGTATCTTGCTTTTCCAACTAGGATTGTAGCTTAGCAAGTAATAATGATAATAATAATAATAAGAATAATAATTATAGCCATAAGATAATATCTAAGGTTGTTACAGGGTGCACCAGGAACTCCTGTGTCCAACTGTACATCTGTGTTTTATTAAATTGTATATGAAATAACGAGAGTAGCAAAAATATCAGAAAAGTTCATTCTATTTAACGTAAAAGGTTAAAATCGACCCCGAGTTAAAGTGAACCATATATGAAAATCAAGATTCCTCTCAAAATGTTAAGAGAAGATCGCAAGAAATATCATAATTTTACAGAAGGAAAAATGAATGTATGCATCATATTTAAAGGTTTAAAGGCCGCTCACGAATGGCAGAGGCAACGGCCAGTGACATTGCCCTATGAAGCAGGACAATGCCCTAGAGACTGACCATATATACATATGATCAGCGCCCAAGCTCCCTCTCCACCCAAGATAAGACCAGGGAGGTCCAAGCAATGGCTGCTGATGACTCAACAGATAGACCTTCTAGGCTCCCCCAAACCCCTTAACCTCAGCTAACAAGGATGGAAAGGTTGCAGACACTAATGGCACTAACGAGACTGAGCGGGACTCGAACCCCCTATTGGGAAATACCAGGCAGAGACGTTACCAATAAGGCCACAACATTCTCCGAGGTTTATTTGCTACGAAAAATCAAATTTTAACCCTTTTACCCCCAGGCTCTTTTGAAATTTCCAATCCTTAACCTTCAAGGGGTTATTTTTTCCCCAGCACATTTTGCAGTATATTTTTTTTAAATTGCTCTTACAGCCTTAATTTTTATCATAGAGAGGTCAGGTTGGTCTCATTCTCTTGGAAAATGCCTCAATTTTCTCAAAAAATTATCAAAAATATGAAAAAAAGAAAAAAATTTAATAGCATTTTTTTGCAAGGACGTACCGGTACGTCCTTGGGGGTAAAGGGATGAGTTTTGTGAAACGTACCAGTACGTCCTTTGTGGGTAAAAGGGTTAATCACCTAAGAAACATTAATACAGTCGGAAAATAACACGGGCCGGCCTTGGTTTATCATCAACAATTCCTACCTCGCATGTAAATATGAGATGAGTACACAGAGTTATTCAGTTACTGCAATAATTGACGCACCTGACCAAAGCTTAAATGATAACGGACACGCTGTCTCATATCGAGTTACTGAGTAATGAGACAGAAATCATGTTATAGATATAATCTTGTAAGGCAACTGCGTTGCTTTGGAATAATTGAAGGTCAATAATCTCTTGGCAGACATGTTCTCCCAAATGATTATATTGACTAATAGGGTTTATGGTTAGTTTTGCATAAAGGAAATATGGGATTTAGAATGAAAGTTTTGCTAATAAAATAGGGGATTTAGGATTACAGTTTTGCATAAATAAAATAGGGGATTTAGTATGAAAGTTATGCATAAATATGTTAGGGGATTTAGGATTAAAGTTATGCATAAATAAAATAGGGGATTTAGGATTAAAGTTATGCATAAATAAAATAGGGGATTTAGGATTAAAGTTTTGCATAAATAAAATAGGGGATTTAGTATGAAAGTTATGCATAAATATATTAGGGGATTTAGGATTAAAGTTATGCATAAATAAAATAGGGGATTTAGTATGAAAGTTATGCATAAATATATTAGGGGATTTAGGATTAAAGTTATGCATAAATAAAATAGGGGATTTAGGATAAAAGTTATGCATAAATAAAATAGTGGATTTAGAATTACAGTCTTGCATAAATAAGTTAGGGGATTTAGAATTACAGTATAAATAAAATGGGGTATTTAGAATTATAGTTTTGCATAAATAAGATAGTGGAATTAAAATTACAGTTTTGCATAAATAAGATAGGGAAATTAAAATTACAGTCTTGCATAAATAAAATATAGGATTTAGGATTACACTTTTGCATAAATAAAATAGGGGATTTAGAATTACACTTTTGCATAAATAAAATATGGGATTTAGAATTCCAGTTTTGCATAGATAAAATAGGGGATTTAGAATTACAGTTTTGCATAGATAAAATAGGGGATTTAGAATTACAGTTTTGCATAGATAAAATAGGGGATTTAAAATTACAGTTTTGCATAGATAAAATAGGGGATTTAGAATTACAGTTTTGCATAGATAAAATAGGGGATTTAGAATTACAGTTTTGCATAGATAAAATAGGGGATTTAGAATTACAGTTTTGCATAGATAAAATAGGGGATTTAGAATTACAGTTTTGCATAGATAAAATAGGGGATTTAGAATTACAGTTTTGCATAGATAAAATAGGGGATTTAGAATTACAGTTTTGCATAAATAAGATAGGGGATTTAGAACTACAGTTTTCCATGGATAAAATAGGGGATTTAGGAATTACAGTTTTGCATAGATAAAATAGGGGATCTAGCATTACAGTTTTGCATATAATCAGCACAAATTTAGAATCATTGTTAAATATAATTAATACAAAGATCCGTGAGATGTTATCAATTCACGAATGATCATTAATTGTTTTTTTTTCTTTATTCACTGCCAACAATAAGAAAATTGTAGTGCCAGGGTTTTGGTGGCCGATGTGGTAACGTCCCTGACTGGTGAACGCTAGACTGGTGATCGAATTCTGCTTAAACTCGTAAGTTTGTTTGTCGCTGCAACCTCACCATCCTTGTGAGCTAAGGATAGGGGGTTTGGGGGAGCCTATAGGTCTATCTGCTGAGTCATCAGCAGCCATTGCCTGACCCTCCCTGGCCCCAGCTTGGGTGGAGAGGGGGCTTGGGAGCTGATATCCCACACGCGCGCGTGCGCGCACACACACACATAATAAATTATATATATATATATATATATATATATATATATATATATATATATATATATATATATATATATATATTGTCACTGTCCCTTGCCTCTTCCATTCATGAGCGACCTTCAAACCTTCGAGCCAGTAATACGAAACAATGGCCAACTTACAAATATATAATAAGGCAGGCATATATATTATGTAAGACTTAATGAGAGACCTCGTCTTTGTAAGGCACCCAAAGTGAGGTATAACTTAAGCAAGGAAAGACAAGTACCATTATAAAATAAGATAATGAAGGGTTGTTTTGGGAATGTTGCCGGAGGCCTAATATATATACTCAGTGCACTGGAGTATCAAAAGTTACGTAACAGATACCCTATTGTATAGGATATGTAATATAAGTATATAATTACATTCAGTCATCTGCTGGAAATATTGCTGTTTCGCTGATGAGAGAGAGAGAGAGAGAAAGAGAGTGGTTGTGTGTGTGTGTGTGTGAGAGAGAGAGTCTGTTGGATAAAAAAAGATACACACATTTGGAAAAATTAAACTTCAAGATTATTTAACATTAAGCGGGGGATTTATCACTTCAAACGGTCATCCATTTCATTATTCATATAAAGTGAAAATGAAATGATTTTAAAAACTCTAATAGTGAACATTTACAATTAATGAAGGGCCAATAAAAAATCTTCATTACTCAATCAGTCAAAAAATAATACTAATAACAGTATAATGGAAGAAAAGGGTGTTACTAATTACCAAAAAATACGAGTATATGAGATATAGTACAGTTTTCTAAGAGGGATCATGTAAAACGATGTTTACAAGCAGAAAATGGAATTACTTGAAAACTTTCAAGACGAAACGACCGAAAGAGAAGGCAGTTCCGGATGAAAGGCTTCAGAGATGATGAATATGATACATCATAATCGTTAGGAAGAGATTTTATTATTATTATTATTATTATTATTATTATTATTATTATTATTATTATTATTATTATTATTAGCTAAACTACAATCCTAGTTGGAGAAGTAAAATGCTATAAGCCCAAGGGCACCAACAGGGAAAAATAGAAGTGAAGATACCGGTGCTTAGGCTCAAAATGCCCCTCAACTGAAGACAATAACTTGGAGTGCGAGGAACACCTGCTCCACAAGAAAGAATTTGCGTAATTTCGCTCTAATGTCATACGCACCTAACCTCATGCCCTAGAGGTTGACCATTTATACATATGATCAGCGCCCAAGCACCCTCTCCACCCAAGCTGGGGCCAGGGAGGGTCAAGAAATGGCTGCTGACGACTCAGCAGGTGGACTTATACGCTCCCCCCAAACCCACCCCCCATCCTTACCTAACAAGAATGTTGAAGTTGCAGACACTGCAAGAAACTATCGAGCTTGAGCGGGACTCTGTCTCCCGTCCAGTAGATCGCCAGGCAGGGACGTGTTCAATAGGCTACCACAAGGACTTTAATCCAATGCCAAGCTTATCTTCGCTCTCAGAAATCTTGAATTCGTTATCTGTTGGATCTTTCTTATATGAGTTTGATTCACCAGTGTTGTGGTGGCCTATTGGTAACGTCTCTGCCTGGTGATCATCGAACTGGGTTCGAGTCCCTCTCAAACTAGTTAGTTTCTTTTGGGTCTGTAACCTCACTTATATGTTTGATTCACCAGTGTTGTGGTAGCCTATTGGTAACGTCCCTGTCTTGTGACCGTCGGACTGGGGTTCGAGTCCCTCTCAAACTAGTTAGTTTCTTTTGGGTCTGTAACCTCACCATCCTTGTGAGCTATGGATGTGCTGTTTGTGGAAGCCCATATGGTCTACCTGTGGTGGCCTATTGGTAACGTCTCTGCCTGGTGATCATCGAACTGGGTTCGAATCCTTCTCAAACTTGTTAGTTTCTTTTGGGTCTGTAACCTCACCATCCTTGTGAGCTATGGATGTGGTGTTTGGGGAAGCCTATAGTTCCGATTGCTTAATTATCAGCAGCCATTACCTGGCCCTCCCTGATCCCAGCTTGGGTGGAGAGTGAGCTAGTGCGCTGATCATATATAGTATAGTCAATCTCTAGGGCAATGTCACTGTCCCTTTCCTCTGCCATTCATGAGCGACCTTTAAACCATTCCTAGCGCCTGTCAAATCAAAATGGAGACCCAAAATGTCACGCCTTTGGTGTACTACGCCAGTGTCCGTTTAGTCCGCGGTTCTCCTCAGGTGCTTCTCCGGTATTAGTCCGTTCTGTCCGTTGCTTCTCCGTTATTCTTACGTTTTGTACGTCCCTTATCCGTTAATTGTCCGTTGTCATTTCACTCCTATCCGTTAGTGTTCGGTACTCAGTCCGTTGCTCATCCGTTTGCTGTTCGTTATACAGTTCATGTTCCGTTACAGCGGAAATGACCGGATGACTATTTTCTGAGCATAAACTGTCCGTTCGTGCAATTCTGTGTCGAGTTTAAAGGTCACTGATGAATGGCAGAGGCAAGGGACAGGGACATTGCCCTATCAAACAGGACAATACCCTAGAGAATGACAATATATACATAGGATCAGCGCCCAAGTTTAGTCTCCACCCAAGCTAGGACCAAGGAGGGCCAGGCAATGGCTGTTCATGACTCAGCAGACAGACCTATAGGCTCCCTAAGCACCCCATCCTTAGCGCCTAAGGATGATGAGGTTGTGAGGTTGCAGCGACCAAAGTAACTAACGAGTTTGAGCGGGACTCTAACCCTAGTCTGGCGATCACCAGTCAGGGACTTTATAACATTGGCCATCACAACCCTTGACTTAACTGTACGTAGATATTCCAAGTAAACTCTTCCTTTTAAGGTATGTATATTTCCCACCTATGATTACGTTACAGGAAGTAGTAATTGTACACTTCCAACGTCCATCACATAACTATTATTATTATTATTATTATTATTATTATTATTATTGTTATTATTATTATTGTTGTTATTATTATTATTATTATTATTATTATTATTATTATAATTGTTGTTGTTATTGTTATTATTAATATTATTATTATTATTATTATTATTATTTTCGTTATTGTTATTATTATTATTATTATTATTATTATTATTATTATTATTTCTCTTATTATAATAATAATAATAATAATTATTATCCTTATTATTATTATTACTATTATTATTATTATTATTATTATTATCATTGTTGTTGTAATTGCTATTTTTTTCTTCTTCTTCTTCTTCATCTTATTATTATTATTATTATTATTATTATTATTATTATTATTATTATTATTATTATTATTAATGGCTATTCTCTCACTTCGTTTCACCGATACGATACATTGTATTAATCCTACTTAATACTTGGGCTCGTCAATTCTTTTGACGTATTAATGGATCTGTTGTATAATCCAGTAGGATTAAGTTTGTAGTGCGTGCGCTGTTATGACTAAAATATGCTCGAGTGAGTGACTTATTTTTAGTCGAATGAATCCTTCTTGTATTTCTTGTTTTGAAAGGTTGTGCCACTTTGTATCACGTTGGAAAAAACATGTGTTTTTTGCTCCGTTTGGATAAGCAAGAGTGTTTTTGAGTTTGCAAGTAGATATTCAGAAAATAAAATAAAATATCATTATTATTATTATTATTATTATTATTATTATTATTATTATTATTATTATTATTATCATTAGAGTTCTCTTGCTTGAGGATACACTCGGGCACACTATTCTATCTTATTTCTCTTCCTCTTGTTTTATTAAAGTTTTTATAGTTTATGTAGGAAATATTTATTTCAATGTTGTTGCTATTCCTAGAATATTTTATTTTTCCTTGGTTCTTTTCCTCACTGGGCTATTTTCCATGCATACATATACATACATCTATATATATATATATATATATATATATATATATATATGTATAATATATATATATATATATATATATATATATATATATATATATATACAGAATATATATATATATATATATATATATATATATATATATATATATGTATAATATATATACAGAATATATATATATGTATATATATAGATGTATATATATATATTTATATATATATATGTGTGTGTATATATACAGAAATGAAGAGAAAAATAAAAAATAAAGTACTGTACGAGGGAAACAAAAAATGACATTTATTCACACTGACCGTGATTTAGAAATATATTTTCCATGAATCCCTGGGGAAATTAAAAACAGCTGACTTTGACAATGCAATTTTAGTGAAAAACATCACTGTTTATGAAGAGCGTTCATTATGCAGCATTTAATACTGTCAAATACTTTACCAACTAATTCCATGAGAGAGAATTTAAGCGCCGAAATGCAGAATAATGGAAATAATACTGCACGGGAGAGAGAGAGAGAGAGAGAGAGAGAGAGAGAGAGAGAGAGAGAGAGAGAGAGAGAGAGAGAGAGAGAGAGGGGGGGCAGTGAAAAGTATTAACCACTGAATTGCATTTATATTCATAGATACAACGGGCCATATATCTATGAGTATTAATGCTTTACGCATGCCTGAAGTGAGATATAATTTACATGTAATTACTTAACAACGTTATGATATATTATAACTTTTTTTTAACATTGAAAAGACGAATAGTTTAGCGGTAATAACATTTGAATGATTTTAGATATATTCTTTCTTTAAAAAGGGAGTAATTTAACACAATGATATTTACAGGTCTAATCATATGTTGTGTATATATTTATCTACCATTTTGTATACGCACGTACATATTGTGTGTGTGTATATATATATATATATATATATATATATATATATATATTTATACAGTATATATATATATAAAGAGAGAGAGAGAGAGAGAGAGAGAGAGAGAGAGAGAGAGAGAGAGAGAGAGAGAGAGAGAGAGAGAGAGAGGACTTACATTCGAATTATATGATAATATCTAACTTATATATTTGATTATATTTACGGGTCCCTTAGAGCGATGGGCAATGGAATAATAAATGTTAGACTGTTATAGAATTGAATTTTCGATTCAATTGCCTTAATTGAACTAACATAAGGCCTTTCCATTCTTTCCATTCCTGGTTTTATTTCCCTTTTTTTCGTGTTCATTTAGTTTTCTAATGTTGATTTGCTCTATCTCATATTTTATGCCTTTTTCTATCTACTTACAGAAATTCTTAACCATACATGCAACAATCTGTCTTGATTTGATTTCCCCTACATCTCTTTTATCATAATTTTGTTTAATTACTTATTTATTTTTTCTGCTTCGTTATTTCCATTGAATTTATCTCTCTTAGAGTGTGTGGACCTACCAAACGTGAGCCTTGTTTTTATCGAGTTTAATTTTCTTCAGAAATTTTCATATGGTCAAAATGTCATGTTACAATTTCGTTATTTAATTTATCATTTAGAATCTTTTTGAATTTCAAATCAAGTACTTCGATGTTTATTCCTTTCTTATCTCTGCATATCTTGATTGTTGGAAAACATGATATATCCCAAGCAGTCAAACAATTAATATCAGTCGTTCAATTACAGTAGTTCATTATGCATGTTGCATAAGATTTTTCATAATTCTGACCATCATTTACATTCAGATCTCCCTGGACAATTCTACCCTGTTCGTAATACCTGGCATGCAGTTAATTCTAATTGTCAGGCCTTCTCCAACATGAGATTCAATACTACACAGTATTCTAGAAGTTTTATTCCAGCTGTGAACAAGTTGTGGAATGATCTTCCTAATCGGGTAGTTGAATCAGTAGACCTTCAAGAGTTCAAACTTGCAGCAAATGTTTTTATGTTCAACATGCTGACATAAGTCTTTTTATATAGTTTATATATGACATATCTGTTTTGATGTTGTTACTGTGTTTAGAATAATTTATTGTTAATTTTTTCTCATCGTTTATTTATTCCTTTATTTCGTTTCCTCACTGGGTAATTTTTCCCTGTTGGAGCCCTTGGGATTATAGCATCTTGCTTTTCCAACTATGGTTATAGCTTTGCTAGTAATAATAATAATAATAATAATAATAATAATAATAATGATAATATCTTGTTATCGAAATACATTTACATCAGCGATGTAAAGAACACGGCTTAGACATTTCTTCCCCCTGATTCGCTCCTTTGGTAATTCATTGACAACTGTTTTTTTCATGTTCCCAATGTTCATCTCATATGAAGAAATGCTTTGCCATTCATTCGAATGTTATTTTTGCTGACACTTTTTCGTGTAATGAGGACATTGAATCTTAACTGCATTATTACAGGCTTTTATCGTCTGTTATTGACTGAATGTTATAATTGATCATTGCCTGTATTAACTGTGATTGTTGTTATTGTTATTTGTATGATAGGGATGTTATCATTATTGTGGCATTGGCGATAAAGAGGGCAGTTCCACCCCCCCCCCCCCACACCCAGGTGACTGGTTCTCGACCAGCCCTCTCTGTCGAGATTCCCTATGTAGCTAAGTTTTAACCCTTTAGTGGTCGTGTCTACTAGGATCGAAAGCGTCTTTTAACCGCATGTACAACTGTCTTAATGTAAGTTTGAGCCGCTAGGTTGTAACCGAGAGGCGATTGAATGCAACCAACTTTATTTCAACAGATAACGAGGTCATAAGCAACAGGTTCAGGACAAGAAGGTCACAAAACTTCAAATGAAATAATTCATGAAAAGACAGGCTTAAAAAAAAATACTTTCATAGTGTACGAGCGTGTTTAAAGATTGCTCATGAATGGACAGTGACATTGCACTATCAAGCAGGACAATGCCCTAAAGACTTACCTAACCATATATACCATATGATCAGCGCCGAAGCCCTCTCTCCATCCAAGACGGAACCAAGGAGGGTCAGGCAATGGCTGCTGATGACTCAGAAGATAGACCTATAGGCTCCCCAAAATTCCCCAACCTTAGCTCACAAGGATGGTGAGGTTGCAGCGGCCAAAGGAACTAACGAGTTTGAGCGGGGCTCGAATCCCAGTCTGGCGTTCATCAGTCAGGGACGTTACCACATCGGCCACCACGACGTGTGTGAAACTCTTGTGGTACAGTAAGCTCCTGAAGATAGCTTTAATTTATAGTATCCTGTTTTTCAAACTAGGGTTGTAGTTTAGCTAGTAATAATAATGATAATAATAATAATAATAATAATAATAGAATTGGGTAGTACCATAGACCCTGTACCAGGATTTTGCAATATCTTGGGTTAGAGTTCTCTTGCTTAATGGTACACTCAGGCAGTTTTCTATATTTTCTTATTCCCTTTCCTCTCTGGGCTATTTTCCCTGTTGGAGCCCTTGTCTTATAGCATCCTGATTTTCCAACTAGGCTCGTAACTTTGGTACTACTACTACTACTACTACTACTACTACTACTACTACTATTATTATTATTATTATTAGCTAAACTATAACCCTAGTTCGAAAAGCAGGATGCTATAAGTTCAGAGGCACCAACCTGGAAAATAGCTACTACTACTACTACTACTACTACTACTACTACTACTACTACTACTACTACTACTACTACTAATAATAATAATAATAATAATAATAATAATAATAATAATAACGGTAATTAATAATTAATAGTTAATACTTAATAATAACAACAACTATTATTATTATTATTATTATTATTATTATTATTATTATTATTATTATTATTATTATTATTTTTATGGGTCATACTTGAAGCAAATATGTATTGGGCACATTCTCTTTGACAAAGCCCGTTTATACAATATGATACAATATTCGATGTTATTGTTTACCCTTGGGTCTGATGGAACAATTTTACATTCATGTATTATAGAGATAGCTTCATGCCGTGTGTTGATATATTTCAGTTGATTGTTTGTAACATCGGCATATGTTCGCCATGTGAAACTGCGTGGTTTTGCATTCAGGATATTGCCTGCAAGGTTATTGCTTTGGTAACTCTGCAATTTATGGTTTATGATTTGACGTGTGATAGGTTTTGGGATGTTGTCTATAAAAGTATGTCATTGGTGCGGTGTTTTCTTTTTTTTTCTTTTTTTTTTGACGTGTATTAGTTTTTGGGAAGTTGCCTATAAAAGTATGTCATGGATTTTTTTTTTGGGATGTTGCCTATAAAAGTATGTCATTGTGGGTTTTTTTTTTTTTTTTTTTTTCCTCCAAACATCCTCCTTGAGAATTCCTACAAAGATTTTCCTTCAGGACCTTATAGTTAATTCGCATTGTT
>NC_090739.1:320098-325098 GCF_036898095.1 Palaemon carinicauda | reverse complement strand
AAGTTGGTACAGAAATTGGGATAATAATTACTAACTACACGAAAAAAAAAAAAAGCTTATTACCTGACCTGTGTAAGGTTTTGGAACATTGGAAACGATTACGTAGGCTGTTGGTAAGGGGATTTGTCCAGCGAAATTGAATGTGGTAGGCGTTTTTTTATATACAAAAAAAAAAGAAGGTTAAATGGAGACTTCGATGATTTGTAGTTTATAGTATTATATAAGGTACGAGCATTATAAATTTATACGATTGTAAACATTTCACTTTCGAAATTGAATTAGGTAAACTTATTTGCTTCAGACGAGAGATTAAATGTGATGATGCTATTTACGTCATACGAAATTTGAATTGAATGTGATGAAATTATTTGCTTCAAACGAAAGTTAAAATTGAATTAAGATGGAATGTTCTGGCATTTAATGGGTTTGGGAAACATGGATATATGAGAAACTAGAGCGGCACTTAGTAGAGCGCAGTCCTCCGCCACGGCACCTTATTTTTTCGACCATTTGCTGGACCTTGACTTTGACCTTAACATGTATTAATTAGCGTAGATTTTTATTCTCTCATTATGAACCAAGTTTGAAGTCTCTGTGACAACGATGTCCAAACCTATGGCTGATTATGTGAATTGGGACATTTTACTTGACAATGACCTTGACCTTTGACTTTAACCTTAAAAAATTTAAACATTTCCAGCTTTTTTCAAGACAGTTAATCCCTGCAAGTTTCATTACTCTGCGATTAAAATTCTGGCCAGGAAGCTGTTCACAAACAAACAAACACAACCAAACACACACAAACAGGGGGTAAAACATAACCTCCTTTCAACATCGTTGGCGAAGGTAATAATGAAACCCAGTATTGGTAATTGTGATACCTTGATTGTGACGCACATGGTTGGCTAGCAAAGCACATAGATTTACTGCTTGCCAGAACACAGGAGCAATGAAATAATGTTTATTTGCTAGTGAAGCGAGCTACGGCGAAGCACAGACCATTTGATTGCCGTCCAATCACGATGCTTAGGGACAGAGCAGGATGAAGATTCTAGCCCCCGATTATAAGTAATTGTGATACCTTAAACAGTGACCCACGTGGTTAGCGTGCGCAGCATATTCAGAACAGAAGAGCAATGAACTAATATTTATTTACTAGGGAAGGGAGCTTTGGCGGACCAGAGATCCTTTAATTGGCGGACAATCATGATGTTTAGGGGCAGAGCAGGATGAAGGTTCTAGCCCCGATTATAGGTAAATATGATACCTTAAACAGTGACCCACATGGTTGGCAGTGCGCAGCATATTCAGAACAGAGGAGCAATGAGATAATGTTTATTTGCTAGGGAAGGGAGCTACCGGGAACCAGAGATCTATGAATTGGCAGACAATCATGATGTTTAGGGGCAGAGCAGGATGAAGATTCTAGCCTCCGATTATAGGTAAATGTGATACCTTAAATAATGACCCATGTGGCTGGCGTGCGTAGCATATTCAGAAACTGAGGAGCAATGAAATAATGTTTATTTGCTAGTGAGCGAACTAACGGCGGAGCAGAGACCATTTGATTGGCAGCCAATCACGATGCTTAGGGGCAGAGCAGGATGAAGATTTTAGCCCCCGATTATAGGTAAATATGATACCTTAAACAGTGACCCACATGGTTGGCGTGCGCAGCATATTCAGAACAGAGGAACAATGAAATAATGTTTATTTGCTAGTGAAGCGAACTACGGCAGAGCAGAGACCATTTGATTGACAGCCAATCACGATGCTTATGTTCAGAGCAGGATGAAGGTTATAGACTGGACACAGTTGCAATCAATTCAAGTGTCAATCGACTGATCTCTTGTAGCTCATACGTGTATAGAAAACCCTTGTAATTTAGTTGAGTGGTAATTGAGAACGTTTTGGCAGCAGGTTGAAAAGTCAATGAATTACCCCTCTCTCTCTCTCTCTCCTCTCTCTCTCTCTCTCTCTCTGTCTCCTCCTCTCTCTCTCCTCTCTCTCTCTCTCAGAGCTCTTTGCCACATTTCATTTCTCTAAGAATCCCGTAAATCTCTCTCTCTCTCTCTCTCTCTCTCTCTCCTCTCTCTCTCAAAGCTCTTTGCCACATTTTATTTCTCGAAGAATCCATAAATCCTCTCTCTCTCTCTCTCTCTCTCTCTCTCTCTCTCCCTCTCTCTCTCTCTCTCTCTCTCAGAGCTCTTTGCCACATTTCATTTCTCGAAGAATCCGTAAATCCTCTCTCTCTCTCTCTCACTCTCTCTCTCTCTCATCTCTTCTGCTGATTTTTGATGGAGTGGAAAAAATGTTAAAGCCAAAAAGCTACTGTATTTGGGAATAGAATATTTTCGTTCACTATACATCGTCCATTAGCAGTACAAGTTAGTTTAAAAAAAATGTGTAATAGTTCATGTAAAAGTGATGAAATGGATTTAATTAAGACTAAAAGGAAATGTTTTGAAAGTAGAATCAGTTCTCTCTCTCTCTCTATCTCTTCTCTCTCTCCTCTCTCTTCTCTATCCGACTACACCTTATGGCCAAATTCATCTATTTTCAGTAACCTTTCGTTTCTTCTCTCTCTCTCTCTCTCTCTCTCATCTCTCTCTCTCTCTCTGAGCAATAATCACGGAAATGGTGAATGAAATTTTACATCGGTAACTGAACCATGACGATGAACTGGGCACAATAGCTGGCGCAGCTGAATAAATTGAAATTGAAATGCATTGTGCAATTACCAGTAATCTCTTAAAATTGAGTTCAAAACAGAAGGGACCTAAATGCTGTTTTAATTCATTATTCCTGTTTTATAAAGAGGCTTTTCTTCGACCTGATAGGTAGTTCTTTTGTATCATCTAAAATAACTACTATAGTCCATTTCTTTTAGCGACGCAGATTTGCACCGACTCGCAGTGGTGCCGTTTTAGCTCGGAAAAAGTTTCTTGATCGCTGATTGGTTAGAATGATCTTGTCCAACCAATGAGCGATCAGGAAACTTTTCCGAGCTAAAAGGGCACCATTGCGAGGTTCGGTGCAAATATGCCTCGCTAAAAGAAATGGACTATAGATCAGGTTTGGGATTTTACTTGTAATTTTTGATATACAAAGAAAAATTTACCTGATATATTGTTTTATTTAATGGATGAATACATCATTAAAACTTTTATTCGTAAATTTATGTACCTTTCTCATGTAATGTAATTAATATTTTTATTCATTGTGTCCAAAAATAACTACTTGTTCAAGTTTGGGATTTTTACTTGTAATGTTTGATAAACAATAGAAAATTTTACCTAATATATTGTTTATTTAATGAATGAATACATAATTTAAAACTTGTATTGGTAAAATTATGTACCTTTTTTCATGTAAATGTAATACATAATTTTATTTATTGCCTTCCAAAATAACTACTCTTTTCAAGTTTGGGATTGTACTTGTAATGTTTGATATACAATAGAAAATCTTACCTAATATATTGTTTTATTTAATGAATGAATACATTATTTGAAACTTGTATTGGTAAATTTATGTACCTTTCTCATGTAAATGTAATACATATTTTTATTTATTGTGTTTCCAAAAATAACTACTCTTTTCAAGTTTGGGATTTTACTCGTAATTTTTGATATACAATAGAAAATTTGACCTAATAAATTGTTTTATATAATGAATGAATACATTCATTTTAAAACTTGTATTGGTAAATTTATGTACATTTCTCATGTAAATGTAATTAATATTTTTATTTATTGTGTTCCAAAAATAACTACTTGTTCAAGTTTGGGATTTTACTTGTAATTTTTTACATAAAATAGAAAATTTTACCCTATATATTGTTTTATTTAATGAATGAATACCTCATTTAAAAACTTTTATTTGGTAAATTTATGTACCTTTTGTCATGTAAATGTAGATGTATATTTTTTATTTATTGCATCCAATTAGAGTGTATAACTAATGATTTGCATCTGATTACGAGATTAGAGTAATTCCTATAATTTATTGTGCGCATATAAAATGAAATACTCTGAAATAGTTAATGGTTCAAAACAAATGGCAGGAACTGTTTACTGGTTACTTTGGTATTTGCAACCGCAATAAAAGAAAATTCATTTAGGCTAAGCCCAACCTTAGTTGGAAAGCAGGATGGTAAAAGTCCAGGGGCCCCAACAGGGAAAATAGCCCAGTAAGGAAAAGAATAAGGAAAATAAAATATTTTAAGAACAGTAAATACATTAAAATAAATATTTCCTATATAAACTATAAAAACTTAAACAAAACAAGAGAAAGAGAAATTAGATAGAATAGTGTGGCCCGAGTGTACCCTCAAGCAAGAGAACTCTTCATTGTAATTGGGTATAATCTCTTCCACACAACGAAGCTTCACCGATAGAATAACCAGTCCACTCCTCTCCTGCTCTTAAGGATTTACCATTCTCTCTTTGCTTTAAGGGATCCTCAATTATACCTATCTGGTATTCTGTCAGATGTCTATTCTCGTTTGAGCGTCCTTTACATAACTGGTCGGGTATTCCGTTTGAAATGGATATCACCGATGCTCAGTCTCCCGCACTCGGTTATGTCCCAAAATATTTTATTTTCTATTAAATTTATATGTTTATATATATTAATATGCAGCATATATATATATATATATATATATATTATAAATTTTGCACATTTAAACATTTTCGTGGCTGAGTGGTATGGTCAATGTCATACAGGTATCCTGGACCAGGGTTCGAAACCTGGCCGGTCAGATACTATAGTCTTTCGTGGGATTTTGCCTGGGGCTCTGATCCTGAGGTCGTTAGGAGAATCCAGACTTTAATGTATTAATATATATGGCTTATTTGAAATTATAAATATATATATATTATATATATATATGTATATACACATATATGTATCATACACACACGCACACACACACACACACACACATATATATATATATATATATATACTGTATAAGCGTACCTGTGCTTTCGATG
>NC_090739.1:308216-313216 GCF_036898095.1 Palaemon carinicauda | reverse complement strand
TATCTAAATTGAGCATGACCTGAACTCCAGTTCGAGAGATCGCCAGGCAAGGATGATTCCTATAGGCTACCACAAAGATGTATTTTGTCATTTGCAAGGATTCCAAACGTCTTTGAAATCAATTTAAGAAAACAGTAGTAACTATGGAATGACTACAAAACGGTCAGTTACCTCCGCCAACTAAGTTGGAAGGAGGTTGTGTTTTCGCCCCTGTTTGTGTGTGTTTGTTTGTGAACCGCTTCCTGTCCACAGTTTTAGTCGTAGAGTTATGAAAATTGCAGAGATTACCTGTTGTGTAAAATGCTGGAAATGATTAAATTTTGGAAGGTCAAGGTCAAAGATCAAGGTCACGGTCAAGCAAAATGTCCAATTCTCGTAATCGGCCATAAGTTTGGAAATCATTGTCACACAGACTTCACACTTGGTTCATATTTGAGTATTAAAATCCACGCCAATTAATACATGTTTAGGTCAAAGGTCAAGGTCAAGGTCGAGAAATAAGCTGCCGTGGTGGAGGTCTGTGGTCTATTTAAGTGCCCCTTTAGTTACAAATGTCATTGTTTTGTTATTTATTCCCAAACATACTTCAAGTTCTTTTGAGGAACATTGCTAGGAGCACCGGTAAATGCTTTCAAATTTGTTCCCATTTCATTTCACAGAATTGGGTTCCTTTCAGTGGCGTTTAATGTATTGCCTCGTAAAGTAGAATATTGCATTTTATGTTCGGCTTCATTTAAAAAATCGGCAGATTGTTCATTTGTAGAATATATCTCCCTTTTTTCCAGTGTTTTGTTTGCAAATTTATGACTTGATACAAATTCGGTTATAGGTTGCTTCCGATAATTTGCCACAATCGGATCTTTTAATTATAATGTTTAGTGTGTATTGTATAGTTCTATTATCATTATTATCATTATTATTATTATTATTATTATTATTATTATTATTATTATCATTATTATTATTATTATTATTATTATTATTAGCAATTTGCCACAATCGGATCTTTTAATTATAATGTTTAGTGTTTAATGTATAGTTCTATTATTATTGTTATTATTATTATTATTATTATTGTTATTATTATTATTATTATTATTATTATCATTATTATTAGCAGCTAAGCTACAGCTCTATTTGGAAAAGCAGGATGCTGTAAGTTCAAGAGCTCCTTGAAGGGAAAAGAGTCCTGTGAGGAAAGAAATAAGGAATTAAATAGATTACGAGAGAAGTAACATTAAAATAAATTTTTCATATATATAAACTATACAAAACTTTAAAAAAGAAATAGGAAGAGAAATAAGATTGAATACTGTGCCTAAATGTACCTTCAAGCAAGAGAACTCTACCCCAAGACAGAGGACGACCACTGTACAGAGGCTATGACATTACCCAAGTCTAGAGAACAATGGTTTGATACTGGCGTATGGAACAATTAAAAGTTGAGTCGTTATTATCAATAGAGATATAATGTTATATTAAACTAAGATATATAGAAGATAAAAATTTTACAAGCGTTCCATTGGATGCTGAGAAAGTTTGGAGTGTTTGAAAAGGCCAGCAAGATTTAAAATGCAAAAGTAAAAGGAAAGAAAACTTATCGCTTCTGAGGTCGTCCCGAGTTCTGAAGTTGTTTCACCTGTTGGGCATTATTAATCATTGCTATTTCGAGTATCAAGTTTCTTTTTGGGATTTATTCTGTCAATTTGGGTCAATGGACAGATGAAAATTTCAATTATTTCGTTTCAACAGCTTTCCGATTTACGGCAGTTTTTTTTTTTTTTTTTTTTTTTTTTTTTTTTTTTTTTTTTTTTTTCCGTTACGATAAATTTGCATTTCCCGAAACATTGTAAACTAGAGGGGTATTCAGTAGAGCGCAGACCTCCGCCGCGGCAGCTTAGTTCTTGACATTTTGCTTGACCTTGAACTTTGACCTTAACATGTAATGATTAGCGTGGATTTTCATACACTCAAATATGAACTAAGTTTGAAGTCTCTGTATCAACGATGTCCAAACTTATGTCTGATTACGTGAATTTGACATTTTGCTTGACCGTGACCTTAACCTTTGACCTTAACACTCAAAAATTTAATAATTTACAGCCTTCACATAAGAGTTAATCCCTAGAAGTTGTTCACAAACACACACAAACAGGGGCGAAAACATAACATCCTTCCTACTTCGTTGGCGGAGGTAAAATCATCAGGAAGGTGGCTATTATTATTTTAATTATTGATAGCTAAGCTACAACCCCAGTTGGTAAAACAGGATGCTATAAGCCCAAGGGCTCCAACTGGAAAAATAGGCCAGTGAGGAAAGGAAATAAGGAAATAAATAAACTACATGAGAAGTAAGGAATAATTAAAATAAGATATCTTGAGATTATTAACAATGGTAGAATTGAACTGTCATATACAAACTATGAAGAGAGACTTATGTCAGGCTGTTCAACATGAAAAATGTTCACTGCAAGTTTGAACATCTGAATAGGCAGAAGATAATTAATTCACTGATGGCTCTGCAATTGGATAAAGTCTGACACTGTAAGGCATATATATATATATATATATATATATATATATATATATATATATATATATATATATATATATATACATATATATATTATGTATATATATACATATATATTATGTATATATATATATATATATATATATATATATATATATTCATATAAGCCATATATTATTCACCTCCTAATATCTGGATTCTCTCTATCTGAGGATCAGAGACCCAAGGAAAAATCAACTCAAAGATAATAATAGCTTCTGGTCAGCCGGGGAATCGAACCCTGGCCCAAGAAACTTATGTTCTAGTGACATACCATTGGGTTCGATTCCCCGACCGACCAAAAGCTATTGTCTTTGATTTGATTACCCCTTGGGTCTCTGATCCCAAGGTAGAGAATGAATTCAGATATTGGGAGAAGTATAATATATGGCTTTTATGAATATGTAAAAACACGTCTAAATGTCAAAATTTATATACTCTCTCTCTCTCTCTCTCTCTCTCTCTCTCTCTCTCTCTCTCTCTCTCTCTCTCTCTCTCTCTCTCTATATATATATATATATATATATATATACATATGTATGTATATATATATATATACTGTATATATATATATATATATATATATATATATATATACTGTATATATATATATATATATATATATATATATGTAGAGAGAGAGAGAGAGAGAGAGAGAGAGAGAGAGAGAGAGAGAGAGAGATAGAGAGATAAGTATATATATATATATATATATATATATATATATATATATACACACATATATATATATATATATATATATATATATATATATATATATATATATATATATATATATATATATACATACATATATAGTTTAGACTAGTGAACGAAGATTTAGTAGTTTTGGAAGACCTTGTAACATTCATACAATTGGTTAATAAATTATCTCCCATTCTTTTTCATCAAACAGAAAACCCGAGAATTTTTCGAAACCGGAAAGTGATAAAAAAATCAATGTTCGAGATTAAATTCGGTTTAACCTTTCCCAATTGGTAAATGGAATCCAGGTGTGGTGTGGGGATTGGCCAGGTGTTTCCAATAGAAAGAAAAGAATTGAACCAGAAGAATTTACTATTAACCTTTCCGTTTTTCAATTGGAACTCTATTTTTGGCTGTTCTTGAAGAAGGAACTGTTTTTGGGGCAGAATAGATTTATGATGGTCGTGTTTTGGGGGAGCAATGCAGTATTACATTGTTTTTGGGTGTTCTTGAAGAAGAATTGTTTTATGATGCTCGTATTTTTGGATAGCAAAAAAAAAAAAAAATAGAAATAAAAAAGAAAAAAAAAAAACCTATTTTTGGATAGAAAAAAAAATTTCGGATGTATTGATGATCCTAGATCCTTGTAATTTTGATATTATTATTATTATTGTTATTGTTATTATTATTATTATTATTATTATTACTAGCCAAGCTACAACCCTAGTTGGAAAAGCACGATGCCATAAGCCCAAGGGCTCCAATATAGGAACCATTTTTCATGGAAGTTATAAGAAAATTAAAATGTTCCGCCTATTTATGTTTAAAAGCCGCTCATGAATGACAAAAGCAAAGGACAATGGTAATGCCCTAGCTAGCAGGACAATGCCCTAGAGACTGACCATATATACAAATGATCAGCGCCCAAGCTAAGACCAGGAAGGGCCAGGCATTGGCTGCTGATGACTCAGCAGGTGGACCTATAGGCTCTCTCAAACGCATCCATCCTTAGCTCACAAGGATGGTGAGGTTGTAAACACTACAAGAAACTATCGAGCTTGAGCGTGACTCGAACTCCAGTCCTGTGAACGCCAAGCAGGACGTTTTCAATAGGCCGTCACAACCCATTTTAGGGTTGTGTTTGATGATGTGGGTAACGTCTCTGACTGGTGAGCACCAGACTGGGGTTCAAGTCCCGCTCAGACTCGTTAGTTTCTTTGGTCGCTGCAACCTCACTATTCTTGTAAGCTAAGGATGGTGGTTTTGGGTGAGTCTGTAGGTCTATCTGCTGAGTCATCAGAAGCCATTGCCTGGCCCTCCTTGGTCCTAGCTTGTGTGGAGAGAGGGCTTGGGTGCTGATCATACGTATATTGTCAGTCTCTTGGGCATTGTCCTGTTTGATAGGGCAATGTCGCTGTCCCTTGCCTCTGCCATTCATGAGTGGTGTTTAAATCTTTAAAGGTAAGATTCAGAAATTATAAAGCTAAAAAATAACTAAAAGCGTAATTATCAGAGGAAAATTTAAACTCCCGTTGTGTATTTAGTAATGCAAAACACGAAAGTACTGCGCTTTCATAAAATATTAAAGAATGGAAGGAGCTTTGCCTAAAAGCCGTGAAAATATGCAAAGAGAGGATTATTTGATTCCAGGACTTCGATGCTGTTAAGCGAAGTAGGAACAGTTGAAATGTAAAAAAAATATATCTGTCATATGAATTGGGGA
>NC_090739.1:295716-300716 GCF_036898095.1 Palaemon carinicauda | reverse complement strand
AGAAGAAACCGAGTGCTATCATAATTTTTATTGATAATCCTATCTTAACGAAAAATGCACATGAAAATTTTTCACCTTAATACCTCCGCCAAGGAGGTATATGAAATAACCAGCCACCCGTTAAGATACTATCTCTAGAGAGTCATAGGGTGTTTTGATTGGCCATAAAGTACTACATCGGATCCTTTTCTCTGGTTACGGTTCATTTTCCCTTTGCCTACACATGCACAACGAATAGTCTGCCCTATTCTTTATATATTCTCCTCTGTCCTCATACACCTGACAGCACTGAGATAACCAAACAATTCTTCTTCACAAACGGGGTTACTGCACTGTAATTGTTCAGTGCCCACCTTCCTCTTGTTAAGGATAGAAGGGACTGTTTAACTATCGTAAACAGCTCTTCTAGGAGAAAGACGCTCCAAAGTCAAACCATTGTTCACTAGTCTTGGGTAGTCCCATAGCCTCTGTACCATGGTCTTCCACTTTCTGGGGTTAGAGTTCTCTTGCTTGAAGGTATATTCGGTAACACTATTCTATCTTATTTCTTTTCCTCTTGTTTTGTTAAAGTTTTTATAGTGTATATAGGAAATATTTATTTTAATGTCGGTACTCTTCTCAAAATATCTAATTTTTTCTTGTTTCCTTTCCTTCTTGGGCTATTTCCCTGTTGGAGCCCCCGGGCTTTTAGCATCCTGCTTCTCCAACTAGGGTTGTAGTTTAGCAAGTAATAATAATAATGATGATAATAATAATAATTATTATTATTATTATTAATATTATTATTATTATTCTAAATATGGTAATGCATGTATGCACAGTTTATATAGGTTAAGGAAGCCCACTTTATTTTTGTACTCCCAATTTTTATATATGTAAAAAGATAGCTTTAATTTTTTTGTATTCATGTTAAAAATAGATTTTTATGTATTGTACATGAAGTTAGCAACTTTTTTTCCTTTCCTACACTTAAAAAAAACCGTAATTTTAACCAGAAATATACTGTTATCAACCGTATTTCAGTAAAATACAGGCGACCGTAATTTTACCATACTTTGTTTATTATCTTTTACGGCCTGGTGGCCGTAATATCACTTATTTTCGTCAATATATCCATTTTTGAAACGGTAAATACCTGGTAACATTTATTCCAGTACTTTTACATTTTTTACAACAAAATTTTAACAGTGTACCTATCACACACACACACACACACACACACACACACACACACACACACACACACAAATTTCGACTCAAAAGTGATGGCAAGTTTAACTGACCCAAAAATCATGATAAAAAATCCCCAAAACGACCCAAAATTTCCCATTTCCACAAATATACATTCTTCTGATCCTGTAGGCTTTACTGATATAGAAATTACTCATTATACTTCAAAAGTGCAAACAAACTAATTACAACAATATAAAGGTTTACTCATCTTTGTTTCTTCTCCATAGAATTTTTTTCAGAATATCCCCATCAGACACCTAAAATCCCCAAATCTAGGGATAAATCCCCATATCTGGCAATACTGGACAGACAGCGAGGGAAAAGTTATAACGATTCGCCCGGGCAGATGTCGATGGCGAGTCATCTTTTTCACCTCTGTCGATTTGGGTCTTGTTAGATGTCGAAGAGTCTGTGGTAGAGGGGGGAGGGGTCGGTGGTAGAAAGGGGGGCGGGGGTAGAGGAATGGGGGGGGGGGAGGGGGGGGGGGGTTAATTTGGGGATAAGGGTGAACGGACAAGTTTCATCATTACGCGTTGGAAATCAGATGATGTATCGTCAGGTTACTGCAAGGTCTATAGACCAAGGGTTACTGCCACAACGCTCTCTACACACACACACACACACACACACACACACACTCAGGCCTTGTGTTAATATAGTTACTTCAGACACATACACTCTCAGAAACACACACACACACACACACACTCAGTCGTGGTGTTAATATGGTCTCAGTCCGTGTGTTAATATAGTTACTTCGCACACACACCCCATCTCAGAAATACACTTACACACACACTTAGTCCTTCTGTTAATATAGTTACTGCACACACAGACACACACACACACACTCTCTCTCTCTCTCTCTCTCTCTCTCTCTCTCTCTCTCTCTCAGAAACACACACACACTCAGTCCTGGAATTAATATAGTCTCAGTCCTTGTGTTCATATAGACACTTCACACACACACACATACTTAGAAACACACACACACACAGAAACTCACACTCAGTCCTTGTGTTAATATATTTACTTATGTCTATATTGGTAGAATAGTATCTATTACGTACACTGTTAAAAAATATACGGTAAAAAAATAAAATAAAAAATCCTGGAATCAATGTTGGCAGCCATTTACCGTTTAAAAAACGGATATATTGACGTTAACGAGTGATATTACGATCACCAACCCTTGAAAGATAATAACAAAGTAGGGTAAAATTACGGTCGCCTTCATTTTTACTGAAATACGGCTGAGATCAGTATATTTTTTACAGAGCATTTTTTATTAAAATTGCGGTTTTTTTTAGCAGTGTATGGTTATGTATAGTATATTTTTCTCCAGTTCTCTGTTTCATTAGGTGGTGGAAAACCCTTGAACTGCAGATAACTTTTATAACAATAACCCTTTTTCGAATATAAAAATCGGACTATGAGAAGTTCATACTTAAAAATCGGACTAATGTCATGCCTAAAATTTGGGCTATAAGAAGCTCATACTTAAAAATCGGACTATAAGGTCATGCCTAAAAATTGGGGGTATAAGAAGCTCATACCTAAAACTTGGACTATAAGAAACTCATACTTAAAACTCGGACTATAAGAAGCTCATACTTAAAAATCGGACTATAAAGTCATGCCTAAAATTTGGGCTATAAGAAGCTCATACTTAAACTCGGACTATAAGAAGCTCATGCTTAAAAATCGGACTATAAAGTCATGCCTAGAAACTGGGCTATAAGAAGTTCATACTTGAAACTGGGACTATAAGAAGTTCATACTTGAAAATCGGACTATAATGTCATGCCTAAAATTTGGGCTATAAGAAGTTCATACTTAAAACTGGGACTATAAGAAGCTCATACTTAAAAATCGACTTATAAGAAGCATATTGACTCCCTTTGGCCCCCCCCCCCCCTCCCCAACTTCAAAAAAAACAATTTCATTCTATTTGAATCATTCTAATATGAATCTAATCCAAGAAATTTTCCCCCAGCAATTTCTCGATATAACTTTTTTTTCTCATTGGCTGTCCTAATTCAACAATTAGTTTAGAAACTTACCTTTCTCCATTCTCTTTACCTGGCCTCAAAACACAGTTTATTCCACAGTTCACGTATTCCATAACCTTTTCAACAAATCACTGACGTAAGCTGTGCCCACATTTATCAACTTTAAATAGAAATCTTCACTTCCCTACACGATTTGATCTCTTAGCCTTCGTCATTTTTAACTTTCTTTATAGAAACCTTTTGGAAGAGTTCGTTTCATACCTCAATTTACCTTTGCTTATTACATTTACTCCCAAGTTCCTTCTTTTTTATAATTTGATTTAACTTCAAAACGTTATTTTAACTTAGAAAACTTAAAAAAGTACAGTAGATACTAAACACCATTAGATTTTCATTACAAAAAAAAAAAATCTGACTGAGATTTTCATGTTCCTAATTTATTTATTTATTTATTTATTTTTTTTTTTTTTTTTTTTACCTGAATCTGTCTTTCCTCAGACTTGTCTTTTCAATCCCTTGTTAATTATTAATTTCTGATCGATATCTACAGAATTACTCCTAAGCACATTCTGAACAATCTCCACTTCTTATATTAGCTTCTCCAAGTTTTACAACTGTAACGATTATTAGCCATATAGATAGGTAGATTGGTAGAAACAAGGTCTATAGACCTTGGATAGATAGATACATTTATGTGTTTATATGTGCACACATTCGCGCGCGCGTGCACACACACACACACACATATATATATATGTATATATATATATATATATATATATACTATCGCAAGGTAACCCTTTTATTGTTTTCTGTATTTTTGCTTATCTTCAGGGGAAAATATTTCAAGGAGCCAAAGATACAGAAAACTAGAAAAATTTTCTTTGAATTAATTGATGTTCAAAGTACGTTAGTACAAAAACACACAATAAATATATATCTCTATCTATCTATCTATCTATATATATATATATATATATATATATATATATAAATCCAATATTATTTTCTTCTCCTTTAGTTTTAGATGTCCATTCAATATCCCTTTAACCTTCATAGATAAGACACTACTAAAACAAAAATAGCATCGTTTTACTCAGCCTATAATGTTATATTTGCCTCCTCTTCCCCCCCACCAGCATTCACTCAAAAGCCTCATCTTCAGCACGTGCGCCATTGTCCTATTGTACACCATCACATGTACTTCTATTTTTGGGGCAGATTTTTATTCCTCGGGGGGTTTAAATCCCCTTCACTTAATTCTGCGCACTAAGGAAGATTTACCTGGATCTCTCCCCTTTTAAAAGGTGAAAGGCGTGTATATCCTACTGAAGTGAAAGAGTCATTTCAAAAGTTCTTTCTGTGTTGAACTACCTTTATTGACGCTGTCATTGTTGTCAGCATTTACCCTATAAGCGTACTGTGACTGGCGATCTGCCGGACTGGGGTTCGAGCCCCGCTCTATTTGTACTGTCATTAGTGCCTCATTTTGTCTAAGCGTATTGTGACTGGTCTATTGGAAACGTTCCTGCCTGGCAATCTGCCGGACTGGGGTTCAAGGCCCGCTTAAGCTCGATATTTTCTTGTAGTGTGAGGTTTAGGGAGCCTATAGGTCTGCCTGCTGAGTCATCATCAGCCATTTTCTAGCTCTTCTTGGTCCTAGCTTGGGTGGAGAGTGCGACTGGTCAGTCTCTAATGCATTGTCACTGTCCCTTGCCTCTACAATTCATAAGTAACCTTTAAATATATCCATAG
>NC_090739.1:275716-288216 GCF_036898095.1 Palaemon carinicauda | reverse complement strand
ACTTTTAATCAATAATGCAACTGCGGTTTTTTTTTTTTTTTTTTTTTTTTTTTTTTTTTTTTTTTTTTTTTTTTTAATTCTGGGTGCTGAACTGACCTCCCAGGTCCCAGGTTCGTCCTTAATTGCCCAAATTCATTAATATATAATCCAATCTTGATGGACATTCCCATACCATTCTTTCAATCCTGTTATCTAACTCCAATACTTTTAATCAATAACGCAACTTTTTTTTTTTTTTTTTTTTTTTTTTTTTTTTTTTTTTTTTTTTTTTTTCTTCTAAATTTGGGTGCTGAACTGACCTCCCGGGTCCCAGGTTCGTCCTTAAATGCCCAAATTCATTAATATAAATTCCAATCTATTATTTTTACACCAAGTAGAAAATTTCTTCCCTTAAGACTGGCATATTTTAGGCACCGTTATCGTCTGCTTAAAAACAGAAATAAGGAGAAAATTTTATTGTGTAAGGTACACTATTAAAGACTTAATTTTAATCAGAAATTCTCCCTTAAAATATACTGTTCTCAACCGTATTTCAGTAAAATACAGGCGACCCTAATTCTCACCCTAGTTTGTTGTTATCTTTTACGGATTGGTGACCGTAATATCAATCTTTTACGGCAATATATATATGTTTTTAAAACGTTAAATACTAGGCAACATTTATTCCACGATTTTTGCCGTTTTTCACTCGAATTTTTAGCAGACTAAGCAAATAGAATATTGTAGTCATGGCTTTTGAAATTCAATATAGACGTTTAATTATCTCTGCCAAGAGATGACATTTGAGCAAAATAACATGAAACCTAGTCGGAAAACTTATCATTTATATAGCAATTGATTTTATATTATGTGTAAAGGACAAATCTAATCCTGTTAGGTGTCATTCCTTGGGCTTTTATAGCATTTTGCTTTTCCAACTATAGTCAATTCTTTATAGTGAGGCATATTTGCACCGTCTCCCAGGGAAAACGTCGGAAAAGTTTCCTGATCGCTGATTGGTTGAACAAAATGATTCTAACCAATCAGATAGCAGGAAACTTTTCCGAGCTAAAATAGCACCTATGCGAGTCGGTGCAAATGCGTCTCATTAAAAAAAATTGAGTATAGGGTTGTAGCTTAGCCAGTAAAAATAATAGTCCGTTATTCTATCGTATTGTTAAATACGCCTTAATGTTAACATTTCTATTTCGACACTTCGCTTCTCATAGAAAATTCCTTAACCGAAGTTGTGGCCGCTTTTTCAATTTTACCGGAAATTTATTCATTGCCTGTAAATTGGTCTCTACTTTGGCCTGAAAGCCTTTTTTTTTTTATTGGAGCGTTTTACTTCCACCCTTTTTTTTTTCATTCCCCTTTTCTCATTTTCTGTATCGGTTTTGAGACTTTCGGTGCTCTGAGGATTTTATTTCGGACGTAATAGCTCTTGTTTTGACCATTCTCTCTCTCTCTCTCTCTCTCTCTCTCTCTCTCTCTACATTTCAGTGTATTATTTTGATTAAATTTACTTATTTCCTATATGACCGTTGCTATATATTACGTTCACTGATAAAACTCTCTCTCTCTCTCTCTCTCTCTCTCTCTCTCTCTCTCTCCATCTCAGTGTATTATTTTGATTAAATTCACTCAATTCCTTTATGACCGTTGCTATATATTACGTTCATTAGTAAAACTCTCTCTCTCTCTCTCTCTCTCTCTCTCTCTCTCTCTTCTCTCTCTCTCTCTCTCTCTCTCTACATTTCGGTGTATTATTTTGATTAAATAAACTCATTTTCCCTATGACCGTTGCTATATATTACGTTCACTGATAAAACTCTCTCTCTCTCTCTCTCTCTCTCTCTCTCTCTCTCTCTACATTTCAGTGTATCATTTTGATTAAATTTACTCATTTCCTTTATGACCGTTGCTATATATTACGTTCACTAGTAAAACTCTCTCTCTCTCTCTCTTTCTCTCTCTCTCTCTCTCTCTCTCTCTCTCTACATTTCAGTCTATTGATTAAGTTTACTCATTTCCCCTATGACCGTTGCTATATATTACGTTCACTGATAAAACTCTCTCTCTCTCTCTCTCTCTCTCTCTCTCTCTCTCTACATTTCAGTGTATTATTTTGATTAAATTAACTCATTCCCCTATGACCGTTGCTATATATTACGTTCACTGATAAAACTCTCTCTCTCTCTCTCTCTCTCTCTCTCTCTCTCTCTCTCTCTACATTTCAGTGTATTATTTTGATTAAATTAACTCATTCCCCTATGACCGTTGCTATATATTACGTTCACTGATAAAACTCTCTCTCTCTCTCTCTCTCTCTCTCTCTCTCTCTCTCTCTACATTTCAGTGTATTATTTTGAATAAATTTACTCATTTCCTATATGACCGTTGCTATATATTACGTTCACTGATAAAACTCCTCTCTCTCTCTCTCTCTCTCTCTCTCTCTCTCTCTACATTTCAGTGTATTATTTTAATTAAATTTACTCATTTCCCATATGACCGTTGCTATATGTTATGTTCACTGATAAAACTCTCTCTCTCTCTCTCTCTCTCTCTCTCTCTCTCTCTCTTTACATTTAAGTGTATTATTTTGATTAAATTTACTCATTTCCCCTATGACCGTTGCTATAGATTACGTTCACTGATAAAACTCTCTCTCTCTCTCTCTCTCTCTCTCTCTCTCTCTCTCTACATTAAAGTGTATTATTTTGATTAAATTTACTCATTTCCTATATGACCGTTGCTATATATTACGTTCACTGATAAAACTCTCTCTCCTCTCTCTCTCTCTCTCTCTCTCTCTCTCTCTCTCTACATTAAAGTGTATTATTTTGATTAAATTTACTCATTTCCCCTATGACCGTTGCTATATATTACGTTCACTGATAAAACTCCCTCTCTCTCTCTCTCTCTCTCTCTCTCTCTCTCTCTCTCTTTTATATACTGTATATATATATATATATATATATATATTTATATTTATATTTATATTTATATTTATATGCATGCACGCACAGTACATATATCAGGTCGACATAGTGTGAACAAAATACCAATTTTAAAGGTTTAAATGTTCATTAACATCACTATTAAACGATCTTTAGATTTAAAGCTAACATCACTATTAAATGAGATTTAGATATAAAGTCTATATCACAGTTAAACCTGCTTTAAATATAAAACTATTATCATTATTAAATCAGCTTTAAAAATGTTAAAAATAGCCTTTCGCTTTTTAAGCCAAATAGCGGAAATGTTAAAACAAATTGAGACAGACCAAAAATCTAAAGTTCAGGTCACCGGTCTTTCATCATTGATGGGGCCAGAGCTGAAGCCAAGTGAGGTCGATGATCTCAGCCTAATTATCCAATAGATTTGCTTAATTAAGTCGTTCCTTTCGGGGGCCACGACACGTGAACTTAAACTTTCCTCTTTCTTAGCGTAAAGTCTTCGTCTTATTAATGTCCTTCGCTGGAGACTTTAAGCCTTGGTGATCGCTTATCGAGCTATCTGGAATCAATATCTTTAAAAGATTACATTTCACGAATGTTTGATCTGATATTTTTTTAAGTTTTTAAGGAAAATATTTTTATTAATAGAAGTGTTTTAGGTGATTGGTATCCTTGATAGTGATGCACTTGTTGTCAGAATGCTTCATTTTTAATACCTTTAAGAAATAGATATCTGTTTGAGGCTCGAGGTGAAGATGGCAGGTTCATCCTTGCCAAGATTCTTGGAAATGATGTGTCGTAAGAAATTGATATCTGTTCAAGACTCTAGGTGAGGATGGGAGGTTCATCCTTGCCAAGATTCTTGGACATGATGTGTCGTAAGAAATTGATATCTGTTTGAGGCTCTAGGTGAAGATGGCAGGTTCCTCCTTGCCAAGATTCTTGGACATGATGTGTCGTAAGAAATTGATATTTGTTTGAGACTCTAGGTGAGAATGGCAGTTTCATTCTTGCCAAGATTCTTGGACATGATGTGTCGTAAGAAATTTATATCTGTTTAATACTCTAGGGGAGAATGGCAGTTTCATCCTTGCCAAGATTCTTGGACATGATGTGTTGTAAGAAATTGATATCTGTTTAAGGCTCTAGGTGAGGATGGCAGGTTCATTCTTGCCAAGATTCTTGGGCATGATGTGTCGTAAGAAATTGATATCTGTTTAAGACTCTTTTAGGTGAGAATGGCAGTTTCATTCTTGCCAATATTCTTGGACATGATGTGTCGCAAGAAATTGATATCTGTTTAAGACTCTATGTGAGGATGGCAGGTTCAGTCTTGCCAAGATTCTCGGACATGATGTGTCGTAAGAAATAGATATTTGTTTGAGACTCTAGGTGAGAATGGCAGTTTCAGTCTTGCCAAGATTCTTGGACATGATATGTCATACCTTACTAGTGGTATTTTCAGATTTATTTCAGAAGCAGATCTTCTGAATGTTATTTAACTGTTATAAGGATGTTTTTGCTTTTATTTATTTATTTGTTTATTTATTTATAACAAATAATATCTGCGTCTATGACCTTAGATGACAGGATTCCAGATAATTGATAATCAATCAATCAATTAAGCCTTGGTGAATATTAATCGATTACCTGGAATCAATATCTTTAAAGATTATATTTCACGAAAGACTGGTCCGATAATTTTTCAATTTTTTAAGGGAAATATTATTATTAATACAATTTTTTTAGAATGAATAACAGATCGACAATAGATAAATGATGATTTTTGCACTTTATTTTAAAGAATAATTAGGTACAGGGGAATAGAAATATCCCTTATGACCTAATTAGATATCACAGTTATATAAGGGCAACTATTTTATTTTGCTATAATTACCGTACATGATATTCTTCATAGCAATATCAAGAACAGAATCTTAAATGCTCAGGATTAATGTATTTTACCTTTCAAGGTTAAAATTAAAGAATTTAAGTGTTTGAGTATCCAGTCACTGCTATCTTTAAGACATGCTTAGTCTTAGAGTCACTGCAGCGGTAAATTTGATGTTAAGACCATACATAAGTACAGAGGGTGTAAAGGAAGCATTACCATTATTATTAATAATAATAATAATAATAATAAGAATAGGGAAGTGGGGAATATCGGGAAAGGAAGAGTACCCCTGGATACAATCCAGTTTAGAGCTCAAAGGCAGGTACTTGGGATGGGCGAGATTAAGGAAATAGGGAGAAAGAGAAGTACAGGAGAAGAATAAAAGAGAGGGGCAGACCCTCTTGCGATATTAGAGAATTGGTATAAAAAAATAATAAAGGAAGCAGCAAACGCCATCTGTTGACCACTTTTTAAGTTGTGTGACGTTATGAGATATATTCCACAATATCCAACCAACACGAATATAGAATCCCATTAAGTAGATTACTTTTCCGCGCGTGATCAAATGTTACAGAAATGGTTGTCGGGATTATGACATTTCTTTTATGATATCGATTGTGTGTATTACAGTTCATGGATGATCATAGGAGTTTATACCGTAGCGACAATGTGTCATGCGATGCCAAGTTCACAAACTTGATTTTTATGGTTGTGGTGACCAGTGTTGCCAGGTTGGCCTTTATTTAGGCCAAACAATTTCAAATTTGGATTTTTTTTTTAAAGTAGTAGGCCTTTAGTAATATAAAAAAAGGCGGGTCTTAAATACTATATATTTGGCCTTTTTCTACTAATGGGTTTGCCTTTTAAAGCTGCGCTTGATCAGAAGTTGGCCTTTTTCTCATTTAGACAAATTGGCAACCCTGGTGGTGACCGATGTTTTAACGTCCCTGACTGTTGAATGCCTGACTGGGGTTCGAGTCAGGCTCAAATTCGTTTGTTTCTTTGGTCGCTGCAACCTCACTATCCTTGTGAGCTAAGGATGGGGCGTTTAAGGTAGCCTATAAATATCTGTGGAGTTATCAGCAGCCATTACCTGGCCCTCCTTGGTCCTAGCTTGGATGGAGAGGGGGCTTAGACACTGATCATATGTATATATGGTGACCAATGTTTTAACGTCCCTGACTGTTGAATGCCAGACTGGGGTTCAAGTCAGGCTCAAATTCGTTTGTTTCTTTGGTCGCTGCAAGCTCGCTATCCTTATGAGCTAAGGATGGGGCGTTTAAGGTAGCCTATAGGTCTATCTGTTGAGTCATCAGCAGCCATTACCTGACCCTCCTTGGTCCTAGCTTGGATGGAGAGGGGTCTTGGACACTGATCATATGTATATATGGTCAGTCTCTAGGGCATTGTCCTGCTTGATAGGACAATGTCACTGTCATTTTGCCTCTGCCATTCATGATTGGCCTTTAAAACTTTTAATGGCAAGTTAATATTGAAAATATAGGAATTTATTGACTGCGACTTACCTGATATTCAGACGTTTAAAAATACATTTTATCTTTTCTTATTTTATTGCAAATATGATATCTAATCAGGTAGAATATTCAAGCGCTCAATGAAAACAGAAGACTAAATGTTTCAGTATAGATTCTATGTATATATAAAATATATGTATTTGTTTTAGCATATTTTTGTATGTGTGAGATTGCAATGTAAATGTAAATATCGAGAGATGCACGTTAGGAGTGAAAGAGAGAGAATAGGTTGAACCAATACATGTTAGTCATCATGATCAGTGTAATCATAAGAAAAATTGATACAAAATCTCGAGATGAATAGCTGTCATAAGCGCTATAGCTTTTGCTTATAAAAGAAGAATACTATTTTTAGGGAAGTAAATGATGGTGTTTATATAAAAAAAGAAACCTATTCTTAGGGAAGTAAAACGAACACAAGGAAATACAAGTCTGTGGAATCGCGTATATGTAAGAGAGAGCTTACGTCAAACTAGGGAAAAATGCAGGAAGAAAAAAGGGGTGTTTCAGAATGCTAATGTGGGTGATAGAGGTGAATGGAGTTACAAAGAGGGACGCATTGCCCCGGTGGTTACCCAATTTGCATGAAATGAATGGAATACTCTCTAACAGAAATGCCAGCGATGTAAAACTGTAGAGAATGGGACTTGCAATGTAAAAAGCTTGAGAATGGGACTTGCTATGTTAAAGGCTGGAAAATGGGAATCGTGATGTAATAGGGTTTGAGAATGGGGCTCACGATGTAAGAGGGTGGAGACTGGGACTCGCGATGTAAGAGGGCCGAGAATGGGACTCTCGATGGAAGAGCTGCGATAATGGGACTTGCGATGTAAAATGCTCTGGAATGGAACTCGTGATGTAAGAGGGCCAAAAATAGGACTCTCAATGTTAAAGACTCAAGAATGGGACTCGCGATGTAAGAGGGTCGAGAATGGGACTTGCGATGTAAAAGGCTCGAGAATGGGACTCGTGATGTAAAAGACTGGAGAAATGGGACTTGCTATGTAAGAGGGTCGAGGATGGGACTCGCGATGTAAGAGGATCGAGAATGGGACTCGCGATGTAAGAGGGTCGAGAATGAGACTCGCGATGTAAAAGGGTCGAGAATGTGACTCGCGATGTAAGAGGGTCGAGGATGGGACTCGCGATGAAGAGGGTCAAGGATGGGACTCGCGATGTAAGAGCGTCGAGAAGGGGACTCGTGATGTAAAAGGCTTGAGAATGGGACTCGCGATGTAAGAGGGTCGAGAATGGTACTCGCAATGTAAAAAGGTCGAGAATGGGACTCGCAATGTAAAAAGGTCGAGAATGGGACTGGCGATATTAAAGGGTTGAGAATGGGACTCGCAATGTAAAAGGCTCAAGAATGAGACTCGCAATGTAAAAGGCTCGAGAATGGGACTCGCAATGTAAAAGGCTCGAGAATGGGACTCGAGATGTAAAAGAATCGAGATTGGGACTCGCAATGTAAAAGGCTCGAGAATGGGACTGGCGATGTAAAAGGGTTGAGGATGGGATTCCTGATGTAAGAGGGTCGAGGATGGGACTGGTAATGTTAAAGGGTTAAGAATGGGACTCGCAATGTAAAATGCTCGAGAATGGGACTCGCGATATAAGAGGTTCGAGAATGGGACTCACAATGTAAAAGGCTCGAGAATGGGACTGGTGATGTTAAAGGGTTGAGAATGGGACTCGTGATGGAAGAGGGTCGAGGGTGGGACTCGCGATGTAAGAGGGTCGAGGATGGGACTCGTGATGTAAGAGGGTCGAGAATGGGACTGGTGATGTTAAAGGGTTGAGTATGGGACTCGTGATGGAAGAGGGTCAAGGATGGGACTCGCGATGTAAGAGGGTCGAAGATGGGACTCGCGATGTAAGAGGGTCGAGGAATGGACTCGCGATGTAAGAGAGTCGAGAATGGGACTCGCGATGTAAGAGGGTCGAGGATGGACTCGCGATGTAGGAGGGTCGAGGATGGGACTCGAGATGTAAGAGGGTCGAAAATGGGACTCGCGATGTAGGAGGGTCGAGAATGGGACTCGCGATGTAAGAGGGTCGAGGAATGGACTCGCGATGTAAGAGGGTCGAGGATGGGACTCGCGATGTAAGAGGATCGAGGAATGAACTCGCGATGTAAGAGGGTCGAGAATGGGACTCGCGATGTAAGAGGATCGAGAATGGGACTCGCGATGTAGGAGGGTCGAAAATGGGACTCGCGATGTAAGAGGGTCGAGGAATGGACTCGCGATGTAAGAGGGTCGAGGATGGGACTCGCGGTATAAGAGGATCGAGAATGGGACTCACAATGTAAAAGGCTCGAGAATGGGACTGGTGATGTTAAAGGGTTGGTGAATGGGACTCGTGATGGAAGAGGGTCGAGAATGGGACTCGTGATGTAAGAGGGTCGAGGAGGGGACTCGCGATGTAAGAGGGTCGAGGATGGGACTCGCGATGTAAGAGGGTCGAGAATGGGACTGGTGATGTTAAAGGGTTGAGAATGGGACATCGTGATGGAAGAGGGTCGAGGATGGGACTCGCGATGTAAGAGGTCGAGGAATGGACTCGCGATGTAAGAGGGTCGAGGATGGGACTCGCGATGTAAGAAGGTTGAGGATGGGACTCGCGATGTAAGAGGGTCGAGGATGGGACTCGCAATGTAAGAAAGTTGAGGATGGGACTCGTGATGTAAGAGGGTCGAGGATGGGACTCGCGATGTAAGAGGGTCGAGAATGGGACTCGTGATGTAAGAGGGTCGAGGAGGGGACTCGCGATGTAAGAGGGTCGAGGATGGGACTCGCGATGTAAGAGGGTCGAGGATGGGACTCGCGATGTAAGAAGGTTGAGGATGGGACTCGCGATGTAAGAGGGTCGAGGAATGGACTCGCGATGTAAGAGGGTCGAGGATGGGACTCGCGATGTAAGAAGGTTGAGGATGGGACTCGCGATGTAAGAGGGTCGAGGAATGGACTCGCGATGTAAGAGGGTCGAGGATGGGACTCGCGATGTAAGAGGGTCGAGGATGGGACTCGCGATGTAAGAGGGTCGAGGATGGGACTCGCGATGTAAGAAGGGTTGAGGATGGGACTCGCGATGTAAGAGGGTCGAGGAATGGACTCGCGATGTAAGAGGGTCGAGGGAGGGGACTCGCGATGTAAGAGGTCGAGGATGGGACTCGCGATGGTAAGAGGGTCGAGAATGGGACTGGTGATGTTAAAGGGTTGAGAATGGGACATCGTGATGGAAGAGGGTCGAGGATGGGACTCGCGATGTAAGAGGGTCGAGGAATGGACTCGCGATGTAAGAGGGTCGAGGATGGGACTCGCGATGTAAGAAGGTTGAGGATGGGACTCGCGATGTAAGAGGGTCGAGGATGGGACTCGCAATGTAAGAAAGTTGAGGATGGGACTCGTGATGTAAGAAGGTCGAGGATGGGACTCGCGATGTAAGAGGGTCGAGGATGGGACTCGCGATGTAAGAGGGTTGAGGATGGGACTCGCAATGTAAGAAAGTTGAGGATGGGACTCGTGATGTAAGAGGGTCGAGGATGGGACTCGCAATGTAAGAGGGGTCGAGGAATGGACTCGCGATGTAAGAGGGTCGAGGATGGGACTCGCGATGTAAGAAGGTTGAGGATGGGGACTCGCGATGTAAGAGGGTCGAGGATGGGACTCGCAATGTAAGAAAGTTGAGGATGGGACTCGTGATGTAAGAGGGTCGAGGATGGGACTCGCGATGTAAGAGGGTCGAGGAATGGACTCGCGATGTAAGAGGGTCAAGGATGGGACTCGCGATGTAAGAAGGTTGAGGATGGGACTCGCGATGTAAGAGGGTCGAGGATGGGACTCGCAATGTAAGAAAGTTGAGGATGGGACTCGTGATGTAAGAGTGTCGAGGATGGGACTCGCGATGTAAGAGGGTCAAGGAATGGACTCGCGATGTAAGAGGGTCAAGGAATGGACTCGCGACGTAAGAGGGTCGAGAATGGGACTCGCGATGTAAGAGGGTCGAGGAATGGACTCGCGATGTAAGAGGGTCGAGAATGGACTCGCGATGTAAGAGGGTCGAGGAATGGACTCGCGATGTAAGGAGGGTCGAGAATGGACTCGCGATGTAAGAGGGTCGAGAATGGGATTCGCGATGTAAGAGGGTCGAGGAATGGACTCGCGATGTAAGAGGGTCGAGAATGGGACTCGCGATGTAAGAGGGTCGAGGAATGGACTCGCGATGTAAGAGGGTCGAGAATGGGACTTGCGATGTAAGAGGGTCGAGAATGGGACTCGCGATGTAAGAGGGTCGAGAATGGGACTCGCGATGTAAGAGGGTCGAGGAATGGACTCGCGATGTAAGAGGGTCGAGAATGGGACTCGCGATGTAAGAGGGTCGAGAATGGGACTCGCGATGTAAGAGGGTCGAGAATGGGACTCGCGATGTAAGAGGGTCGAGGAATGGACTCGCGATGTAAGAGGGTCGAGAATGGGACTCGCGATGTAAGAGGGTCGAGGATGGGACTCGCGATGTAAGAGGGTCGAGAATGGGACTCGCGATGTAAGAGGGTCGAGGATGGGACTCGCGATGTAGGAGGGTCGAGGATGGGACTCGCGATGTAAGAGGATCGAGGAATGAACTCGCGATGTAAGAGGGTCGAGGATGGGAGTCGCGATGTAAGAGGATCGAGGAATGGACTCGCGATGTAAGAGGGTCGAGGATGGGAGTCGCGATGTAAGAGGATCGAGGAATGGACTCGCGATGTAAGAGGGTCGAGAATGGGACTCGCGATGTAAGAGGGTCGAGGAATGGACTCGCGATGTAAGAGGGTCGAGAATGGGACTCGCGATGTAAGAGGGGTCGAGGAATGGACTCGCGATGTAAGAGGGTCGAGAATGGGACTTGCGATGTAAGAGGGTCGAGAATGGGACTCGCGATGTAAGAGGGTCGAGGAATGGGACTCGCGATGTAAGAGGGTCGAGGAATGGACTCGCGATGTAAGAGGGTCGAGGAATGGACTCGCGATGTAAGAGGGTCGAGGAATGGACTCGCGATGTAAGAGGGTCGAGGAATGGACTCGCGATGTAAGAGGGTCGAGAATGGGACTCGCGATGTAAGAGGGTCGAGAATGGGACTCGCGATGTAAGAGGGTCGAGGAATGGACTCGCGATGTAAGAGGGTCGAGAATGGGACTCGCGATGTAAGAGGGTCGAGGAATGGACTCGCGATGTAAGAGGGTCGAGGAATGGGACTCGCGATGTAGAGGGTCGAGGAATGGACTCGCGATGTAAGAGGGTCGAGAATGGGACTCGCGATGTAAGAGGGTCGAGAATGGGACTCGCGATGTAAGAGGGTCGAGGAATGGACTCGCGATGTAAGAGGGTCGAGAATGGGACTCGCGATGTAAGAGGGTCGAGAATGGGACTCGCGATGTAAGAGGGTCGAGGATGGGACTCGCGATGTAAGAAGGTCGAGGATGGGACTCGCGATGTAAGAGGGTCGAGGATGGGACTCGCAATGTAAGAAAGTTGAGGATGGGACTCGTGATGTAAGAGGGTCGAGGATGGGACTCGCGATGAAAGAGGGTCGAGGAATGGACTCGCGATGTAAGAGGGTCAAGGATGGGACTCGCGATGTAAGAAGGTTGAGGATGGGACTCGCAATGTAAGAGGGTCGAGGATGGGACTCGCAATGTAAGAAAGTTGAGGATGGACTCGTGATGTAAGAGGGTCGAGGATGGGACTCGCGATGTAAGAGGGTCAAGGAATGGACTCGCGATGTAAGAGGGTCGAGGAATGGACTCGCGACGTAAGAGGGTCGAGAATGGGACTCGCGATGTAAGAGGGTCGAGGAATGGACTCGCGATGTAAGAGGGTCGAGAATGGGACTCGCGATGTAAGAGGGGTCGAGGAATGGACTCGCGATGTAAGAGGGTCGAGAATGGGACTCGCGATGTAAGAGGGTCGAGAATGGGACTCGCGATGTAAGAGGGTCGAGGAATGGACTCGCGATGTAAGAGGGTCAAGGAATGGACTCGCGATGTAAGAGGGTCGAGGATGGACTCGCGATGTAAGGGGGTCAAGGAATGGACTCGCGATATAAGAGGGTCGAGAATGGGACTCGCGATGTAAGAGGGTCGAG
>NC_090739.1:250404-270216 GCF_036898095.1 Palaemon carinicauda | reverse complement strand
CTACGGGGTTTAGACCCGCAATTCCAGCTAAAAGAATTAGTTACTACGCGAAAGCTTTTGGAAACCTTCCTGCTTGGTGATCTGTCGGATTGGGGTTCGAGTCCCGCTCAATCTCGATAGTTTCTTGTAGTGTCTGCAACCTCACCATCCTTCATAGCTTAGGTTGGGGGATTCGAGAGCCTATAGGTGTACCTGTTGAGTCATCAGCTGCCATTGTCTGGCCCTCCCTGGTTCTAGCTTGAATGGAGAGGGGGCTTGGGCGCTGATCATATATATGGTCAGTCTCTAGAGCATTGTCACTGTCCCTTCTGCCATTCATAAGACACCTTTAAACCTTATTAAAGTTGGAGAAGCTGGACTGCCAAATATGTTGGTAGTCAAAGGATTTGAAATTAGAAATACCAGTACAGAATGAAAATATTTGAACTAAATGCCCTTTTAAAAAAGCAGATTATATTTTATCTTGAAAAGGCTGCCAAAGATATGAGTATGAAGACAATAATGAGAATATTATACCGGAAATGATTTGTGGTTATGGCAGTAATGACTTCTTAATATGATAATGACATGAGGGGAGGAAACGACTGAAGATTGGTTCTTGTGGGATATATATATATATATATATATATATATATAGTATATATATATATATATATATATATATATATATATATAGACTATGCATAATCTATAATTCAGTCAGAAAATAATACAATATCTCCAGTGAAAAAGTTTTTTTTTTTTACTTTTATCTAAGATAAGATTATTTGAAATTATAACAGTAATGATTTGATTATATAATAATGAGAGAAGTAACTTGAGGTATAATATTGCAAGAATTATTATTATTATTATTTTATTATTATTATTATTATTATTATTAACCAAGCTACAATCCTAGCTGGAAAAGCAGAATGCTATATTAATATTATTATTATTGTTATTATTATTATTATTATTATTATTATTATTATTATTGTTGTTATTATTATTATCATTATTATTATTAGCCAAGCTACAACCCTAGTAGGAAAAGCAGGATGCTATATTATCATTATTATTATTATTATTATTATTATTATTATTAATATCATCCAAGCTACAACCCTATCTGGAAAAACAGGATGCTATGTTATTATTTTTATTATTATCATTATTATTATTATGATTATTATTTTTATTATTATTATTATTATGATTATTATTTTTATTATTCTTATTATTATTATTATTATTATTATTATTATTATTACTATTAGCCAAGCTAAAAACCCAAATTGGAAAAGCAGTATGCTATAAGCCCAAGGGCTCCAAAAGGGAAAAATTATCCCAGTGAGCATAGGAAATAAGAAAAATAAACAAACTACATCATTGATATAAGATCTCTTCATATCATTAACAACGTTATTATAGATATGTCATATTTGAACTATGAAGAGAGACTTATGTTAGCCTGTTCAACATAAAAACATTCGCTGCAAGTTTGAACTTTTCGAAGTTCATACGATTCAACTGCCTGATTAGGAAGATCACTGTGAATGGAAGGAGGTTCTGGAAACTGAATATGTAATGAGAAAGTCTGAATTTGATGGCTTTAGAAGATTTTATTATCTACGTAGAGCAATCATGAATAGGCCTACCGTTGATGGCGTCTCTCTCTCTCTCTCTCTCTCTCTCTCTCCTCTCTCTCTCTCTCTCTCTCTCTCTCTCATTGTACTGTTTTGATTAAATTTAGTTATTATCTCTGGCCATCATTTTATCTTATGTTCATCTCTCTCTCTCCTCTCTCTCTCTCTCTCTCTCTCTCTCCTCTCTCTCTCTCTCTCTCTCTCTGTCCATTCCATTGTATTGTTTTGATTAAATTTAGTTACTATCTCTGGCCATCTCTATCTTACGGTCATTTCTCTCTCTCTCTCTCTCTCTCTCTCTCTCTCCCTCTCCTCCTCTCTCTCTCTCTCTCTCTCTCTCTGTCTCGATCTGACTTCTTGCCAACACATTATGTCTGGAATGTCCTTATTTCCATATTTTCAAGTACGACTAATATTTTTTTCAGTTCCTTCATTCTTTATTATGTTTTTAATGTTTCAAATGTTTTGAAATTACTTATCATAGCTGAGACACCAAAATTTATTTGAGTATCCCTTATCTTTGCCTTAACGTATAGTAGTAAAAAGGTTTGTGTATCGCCATGATCTGCAAAGCTGTACTAGTCAGGACTGCCTATACTAGGTTGGTTTGCTTTGAGTGACCAGACGGAAATCTCCCACCATCACCAGTCCGTACTGACCAGCGTGGTGATTTAAACTAGCCAAATCCCAGGCATAAATTGACACGTCTGAGTTCCTTTTTCTTGCAGTGGAATAGGAACGTCTGTATTTGTTGTTGTTGTTGTTGTTTTTGTTTTTGTTTTTGTTGTACTTATATGATTAAATTTCTTCTATGATTTGCTCTTCAAATTGCAAATACATGATATTAGATATTCCAAAACTGCAATTTTCGTAATAGTATAAATTGATTATTGGCTTATGATGCAATTGTGACGAGCCGAGAAAAGGTTGTGACCCAAAGACATTATGAAAGCAACTGAGCGAGTTTATTATAGAACACTCTCCTTTATATACAAAAGCTCAAGGCAACAGGAAATTTCCTATTCAAAATCAACACCGTTACCGATGAGAAAAACAGACATGTTTTTTTCAGGTTATTTTTAGTACGAGGGGAGAGTGAAGATACAAGCATAATATATACACAATATGAACAATGTACGATCGTGTGACACACGGTTGGTACACAATGTTCGCCACTGGCAACATCATCCAGTGGACAAGTCTGAGCTTAGCATATTCAGATGTTCTTGGGAGAGGTTCTATTATAGAGTAATTTTATAGGGGTTATTCGCGTTTATTTTCTTCATGGTTTGATGACAAAATCTTTATCCTTCAAGTTTTATTAGAAAGATTGCCATGTAGTTTATAAATCTTTCTCTCTCTCTCTCTCTCTCTCTCTCTCTCTCTCTCTCTCTCTCTCTCTCTCTCTCTCTCTCTCTCTCTCTCTCTCTCTCCTTATGACATTAGAATACAAATAAATTATCCCCTATTTCCCATTTGTAGAAACTAGTCCTTCTCTGATTACACTTATTATCAACACGTTAAGTATATCATCAAATTGTAAGTATATATATCAAGAGACAAATTAAACTTTCGCATTCATTATTTTCTAAATTAAAATTTCTATAAGGTACGAACAACTTCTAATTATAATATAAAATTGCAGAATAGAAATATCAAATCCTAATTCGAAAAAAATCTTTTCCCAAAGTTGAAATCAACTCCTAATTGTAAGTGTAACTTTTAGAATAGAAGTAAATACTAATTTAAAATCATCTTTTCCCAAAGTAGAAATCAACTCCTAATTGTCAGTGAAATTTTCAGAATAGAAATATCAAATCCTAATTCGAAAAAATCTTTTCCCAAAGTTAAAATTAACTAATTGTAAGTGAAATTTTCAGAATAGAAATATCAAATCCTAATTCGAAAAAAAAATCTTTTCCCAAAGTTAAAATCAACTAATTGTAAGTGAAATTTTCAGAATAGAAATATCAAATCCTAATTCGAAAAAAAAATCTTTTCCCAAAGTTAAAATTAACTAATTGTAAGTGAAATTTTCAGAATAGAAATATCAAATCCTAATTCGAAAAAAAATCTTTTCCCAAAGTTAAAATCAACTAATTGTAAGTGAAATTTTCAGAATAGAAATAAATACTAATTTAAAATCATCTTTTCCCCAAAGTAGAAATCAACTTCTAATTTGAATGGATCCTCTCAGTGTCGAAATAAATTCCTGAGCGAAAGTTGATCTTTAAGAAAAAGCTTCAGCTGTTATAGTATTCCCAAGGAAGATTGACCGAACCTTTTACAAAACGACGAGTTTCATGAATGATTGATTTGGTCGCGGCCAAGTAAATGTGTTTCTGGCTCCGCACATTGAATAGCATGAAATTTTAAGGTGTTAAAACTTACCTGAGGTTGACTTGGCAACGAGTTCGGTGTCGGTAACGTTATCTAAATAGTAATGTGTTTAAATTCGAGTTTTTTTTTTTATTGCAATGAATTACGAAATGTCAACAAGGCTTTGAAACGTACTTTGGTTGATTTAAAAAGGAGTTTGCTTACGGTTTATTATTATTATTATTATTATTATTATTATAATTATAATTGTTATTGTTATTATTATTATTATTATTATTATTATTATTATTATTATTATTATTATTATTATTATCATTACTTGCTAAGCTACAACCCTGGTTGGAACAACAGGATGCTATAAGCCCAGTGGCCCCAACAGGGAAAATAAGAAAAGAAACCATGGAAAAATAAAATATTTTAGGAACAGTAACATTAAAATAAATATTTCCTATATAATTTATTAAAACATTAACAAAACAAGAGGAGGGGAAATTACATAGAATTGGTGTGTTCGAGTGTACCTTCAAGCAAGAGAGCTCTAACTAAAGACAGTGGAAGACCGTGGTACAGAGGCTATGGCACTACCCAAGACTAGAGAACAATGATTTGATTTTGGAGTGCGTTTCTCCTAGAAAAGCAGCTTACCATACCTAAAGAGTCTCACCTACCCTTAACTAGAGGTCAGTACCCACTGAACAATTGCAGTGCAGTAGTTAACCCCTTTGAGCGAGGAATATTTCTGTTATAAGTGTTGTCAGGTATTTGAGGAAAGAAGAGAATGTGTAAAGAATAGACCAGACTATTCGCCCTATGAGTAGGCAGTTCTTCTTCGGTCAAGGGGTTAACTACTGCACTGTAATTGTTCAGTGGCTACTTTCTTCTTGTTAAGAGTAGAAGAGACTCTTTAGCTAAGGTAAGCAGCTCTTCTAGGAGGAGGACACTCCAAAATCAAACCATTGTTCTCTAGTCTTGGGTAGTGACATAGCCTCTGTACCATGGTCTTCCACTGTCTCTAGTTAGAATTCTCTTGCTTGAGGGTACACCCAGGCACACTATTCTATCTAATTTCTCTTCCTCTTGTATTGTTAATGTTTTTATAAGTTATATAGGAAATATTTATTTTAATATTGTTACTATGCTTAGTATATTTCTTTTTCTTTATTTCCTTTCCTCACTGGGCTATTTTCCCTGTTGGGGCCCTTGGGCTTATAGCATCCTGCTTTCCCAACTAGGGTTGTAACTTAGCATTTAATAATAATAATAATAATAGAAACGACTCGAGTCGTGAACTGGAGTGAACTCGTCGTGAACCTGTCGTAACATCGTGGCATGTTGTGACGAGAATTTGAAATGTTCAAAATTTTGGTCACGACAAAATTTCGTGAACGCGGCGTGAACTATGCGCGAACTGTTCGTGAACTCGTCGGGACGATGCGGGAAGTGCGCAAACTATGCTAAAACTATGCATGAACTCGTCGTGCCAGTTCGTGTCAATGTGGACAGGTGAGCTGTGATTCTGAGGTAATTTTTTTTATTTTTTTTTATTTTCTAGTTCGTACCACAAAATGTCACGACTTGCCACGACAAATTCGTGGCAAAAAGTCGTGCAAGTGTCAGCCTGGCATTAGCTTGATGGAGTGGTGTCTTTGGCGCTTATTATATATATGTTGATTCTCTAAGACATTGTCAGTATCCATTGCCTCTACCATTCATGAGCAACCTTTAAACCTTTAAATTATTGAAATCTAAAAAAAAAAAATCATCCTGAAATAAATGTTGCCAGACATTTACCGTTTTAAAAACGGATATTATGACGGAAAGGAGGAATATTACGGTCACCAACCCGTAAAAGATAATATCAAAGTAGGGTAACATTACGGTCGCCTGTATTTTTCTGAAATACGACCAATAACTATTTCTTTACGGAGAATTTCCGATTAGAATTTCGGTTTCTTAACTGTGCTAAAATGTAGATTGAAACATATCGGAAAAAAACAAAACATATTGTTATTTTAATTAATCTAAAAAAAATATAACAACTATCATTTTAGATGAAACAAATACGGCTAAACTATCCTTTTACGGAGAATTTCCGATTAAAATTTCGGTTTTTTAACAGTTTATGTTAAAATACAGATTGAAACAAATCGGAAAAAAATAAGCATAATTTTATTTTAATTAGTCCAGAATTTATAACAACTAACATTTTAGATTAAACTGAAGTACGACTAAGCTATATTTTTACGGAGAATTTACGATTAAAATTACGGTTTTTTTAACAGTGTATGTTAAAATGCAGATTGAAACATATCGGGAAAAAAGAAAAAAAGCATATTGTTATTTTGATTAGTCTAAAATTCATAACTATCATTTTTGATGAAAGTGAAATATGGCTAAGAACTATATTTTTACGGAGAATTTTCAATTAAAATTTTGGGTTTTTTAACAGTGTATGTTAGAATGCAGATTGAAACATATCGGAAAAAAAAAAAACAAGTTATATTGTTATTTTAATTAGTCTAGAATTTATAACAACAATCATTTTAGATAAAACTGAAATAAGGCTAAGAACTATTTTTTTACTGAGAATTTCCGATTAAAATTTCGGTTTTTTAATAGTGTATGTTAAAATTCAGATTGAAACATATCGGAAAAAACCAAGTTATATTGTTATTTTAATTAGTCTAAAATTTATAACAACAATCATTTTAGACGAAGCAGCTGTATAAATGCATTTGCAATAAAAATATGCAATTTAGATGACGGAAAGAGAAAAAACTTGTGAAAGGAATTCCGTCTAATGCAAAAAAAAAAAAAAAAAAAAAAAAAAAAAAAAAAAAAAAAAAAAAAAAAAAAAAAAAAATTTTAAAAATAATGACACAAAGTGAAGGGAAAATTTCCAGGGACAATAATTAGAAGAAACCTCTGAAAAGCGAGACGAGGGAAATAAAATTCTCTCCTGATTTCCTTTTATTTCCACGAGGGTCATCAGAATTCGGTAGGAACCATATTGTTCCCGGTGTTGAATTTTTATGGGGAAAAAATTAATTTTCGTTTTGTTGTGGAATATGAATGACGACTAAGGGTCTCTCTCTCTCTTTCTCTCTCTCTCTCTCTCTCTCTCTCTCTCTCTCTCTCTCTCTCTCTCTCTCTTTTCAACAAATGGTAATTATTGAAAAATAATAATTCTGACCAGAATTGGCATTCCTTATGTTGGAGTCTCTCTCTCTCTCTCTCTCTCTCTCTCTCTCTCTCTCTCTCTCTCTCTCTCTCTCTCTCTCTCTCTCTTTTCAACAAATGGTAATTATTGAAAAATAATAATTCTGACCAGAATTGGCATTCCTTATGTTGGAGTCTCTCTCTCTCTCTCTCTCTCTCTCTCTCTCTCTCTCTCTCTCTCTCTCTCTCTCTCTCTGCACAACAATTGGTAATTATTAAAAAAAATAATTCTAATTAGAGTATCCATTCCTAATGATGCTCTCTCTCTCTCTCTCTCTCTCTCTCTCTCTCTCTCTCTCTCTCTCTCTCTCTCTCTCTCTCTCTCTCTCTCTCTCTCTCTCTCTCTCCAACAAATGGTAATTATTAAAAAAATAATTCTAATTAGAGTATCCATTCCTAATGATGCTCTCTCTCTCTCTCTCTCTCTCTCTCTCTCTCTCTCTCTCTCTCTCTCTCTCTCTCTCTCTCTCTCTCTCTCTCTCTCTCTCAACATTCAAATTCCCCTTTCTTTTCCAATTATAAACTGGTGATGATTTTTATAGGAAGATAAAATGACTTTTTCTTTGTATGGTAATACTTACGTCAATTATTAATCAAGACTATAAACAATGATATTTTGCACTAAGAAAAAAATATGATTTTTAATTATGTATCTTTATGTTTCCGTTAATTAGTTGTCATGATTTCTATCCTTTTTTTATCCTGCTTCTTTTATTTATGTAAAAAACATATTTATTAAATTGTATTGCTTCATACTTGTTTTACACGTACGCAAACATACACTCATACATTTTGTTTAACATCCATCTTGTGCGAAATGTTTGTTTACAGTCGCAATCTTGTCGTACTTCGTGAAAGGAATATTCCACAACATCAACAGATTCATACACTAACTTCTAAATAAGTTAATGTGATGAAAGGGTTTGCGCATCGCCGTGATCAGCAAAGCTTTCCCATCCACTGCCACCCATATTAGATTGGTTTGCTTTGAACGATCAGACGAAAATCTTCCACCAACACCAATCTGTGGTTGGGGAATGTGGTGATAAAAAATGTCCAAACCTCAGACGTGAATTGAAATGTCTGAGGCCTTTGTCCTGCGTTGGACTAGAAAGGGTTGTATTTGTTGTTGTTCTTGTTGTCATTCCTCATTGAAGTCAATTTCACCTTCCACATGTAATCAATAATCATAATTAAAGTCTCCTCTAAAACAGAAAATGAAGGATATAATCTAAAAGCACTGATGTAAATTCATCAGACGTTTTCTGAAAAGTATTTGGCAACATCATCCCACAAATAATTAGACAGGCACTCAGTAGAGCACAGATCTCCACCGCTTTAGCTTATTTCTCGACCTTTTGCTCGACCTTGACTTTTGACCTTAATATGTATTAATTAGCGTTTATTTTCATACACTCAAATATGAACCAAGTTTGAGGTCTCTGTGACAACGATGTCCAAACTTATTGATGATTACGTGAATTGGACAGTTTTCTTGACTGTGCCCTTGACCTTTGACCTTGACCTTGAAAAATTTAACTATTTCCAGCTTTTTACGTAACAGTTAATCCCTGCAAGTTTCATTACTCTACGGTTAAAATTGTTGCCAGGAAGCTGTTCACAAACTAACACAAACACAAACAGTATATCATTTCTAGTTTTTTTTACATAATAGTTAATCCCTGCAAGTTTTATTACTCTACGATTAAAATTGTTGCTAAGAACCTGTTCACAAACACACAAACAGTTAATCATTTCCATATTTTTACATGACAGTTAATCCCTGTAAGTTTCATTACTCTACGATTAAAATTGTGGTTACGAAGCTGTTCACAAACACACAAACAGTTAATCATTTCCAGTTTTTTTTCACAAACAAACACAAACAGTTAATCATTTCCATATTTTTACATGACAGTTAATCCCTGCAAGTTTCATTACTCTACGATAAAAATTGTGGCCAGGAAGCTGTTCACAAACAAACACAAACACAAACAGTAAATCATTTCTAGTTTTTTACATAACAGTTAATCCATGCAAGTTTCATTACGATTAAGATTGTGGTGAGGAACCTGTTCACAAACAAACAAACAAACAAACACACAAACAGGGGGAAAAACATAACCTCCTTCCAACTTCATTGGCGGAGTTAATAAACGATTTAGAAGCCAAGAAGAAAACTCCTTGCTGTGTCCAGCCACGAAGCTGTTCGTAAACAAATCCCAATAGAAACAAACGCACAAACAGGGGCGAAAACATAACCTCCTTCAAACTTCATTGGCGAAGATAATAAACGATTTGGAAGCCAAGAAGAAAGCTCCTTATTATGTCCAGCCACGAAGCTGTTCGCAAACAAATCCCCATAAAAACAAACATACAAACAGGGGAAAAAACATAACCTCCTTCTAACGTCATTGGCGAAGGTAATAAACGATTTAGAAGCCAAGAAGAAAGCTCCTTACCATGTCCAGCGACTTGCCATTTACCCCAATTATCTGTCCCCTTTCAATTATTTCCTCTGTTGGATCTTATCGCTCGAACTAATTTGATTCATATCTCATTCCGGTGCGTCCCTCTGCTCCTGCGAATTCCTGACGCCATTTCGCTTTCCATCTTATTTATCTTTTGTACGTTTGTCTCCATTTTCGCACGTATTTTTTCCCTCTCATTAAATATTTCATGCAGCAATTCGTAATTGAATGTCTCCTCGGTTCTTTAAGCAAAAGGTATCTTTTGTTGTGTCTCACCCTCTTCCAATTATCAAATTGGCAATTATCTCGGGCTGTTTACTTTGGTTCTTTCACCATTGTTGCTCTTTATGTTTGATTATATCACCCTGTCCTTAATATTGTCATATTTATTGTCTGGAATATTCATTTTTCTATTTTATCTCTCTATTAACATACAAATATTTTACTTAAATATCTTTCCTGATATTATTTTTCAAGTTTTATACATCCCGGGAAGACAACTATAAATAAAATCACACGCCCATCAGTGCCATTTTCATATTCAAGCTGTTGGAACAAATGTTTTACTTAAATCTCTTTGGTGTTTTATTTTTTAAATTTTATACATTTTGGGAAGACAACTATAAATAAAATCACACGCCCATCAATGCCATTTTCATACTTCAGCTGTTGGAACAAATGTTTTACTTAAATCTCTTTGCTTTTTTATCTTTAAAGTTTTATACATTCTGGGAAGACAATTTTAGGTAAAATCACACGCCCATCAATGCCATTTTCATACATCAGCTGTTGGAACAAATGTTTTACTTAAATCTCTTTGCTGTATTACTTTTCAAGTTTTATACATTTTGAGAAGACAAACTCTAAATAAAATCACACGCCCAGCTGTTGGAACGACTGTGATCCCTTGTGAATAATACTTTCTCATTAGGGAATTTCTACCTCCTGCAGCCATTTGCCTCTATTTTGTGCACAATTTTGCGACTCCTCGATATTGAGGCGTGTTATTTCCCAAATATGTTTAACACCATTATACAACACATTTTTTTCCTTTTCCAATCATGTTTCACATTATTATACAACCCTTTTTCCATTGCCAATCCTGTTTCACAATATTATACAGCACGTTTTTCATTCCCAAATCTGTTTCACATTATTATACAACACGTTTTCCATTGCCAAGCCTGTTTCACATTTATACATCACTTTTCCTTTTCCAAACATGTTTCACAACATTTACAACACTTTTTTTTTCCATTTCCAAACCTGTTTCACACTATTATACAGCACGTTTTCCATTCCCAAACCTGTTTCACATTATTATACAACACTTTTCATTTTCCAAACCTGTTTCACAATTATATAGCACATTTTCCTTTTTCAATCCTTTTTCACATTGTTATACAATACTTTTACCTTTCCAAACCTGTTTCACACGATTATACAACACTTTTTCCTTTCCAAACCTGTTTCACTCCATTATACAATACTTTTACCTTTCCAAAACCTGTTTCATATCATAATGCAACACGTTTTCCATTCCCAAACCTGTTTCATACCATTAGACAACACTTTTACTTTTCCAAACTTATTTCTCAACATTATACAAAACCATTTACTTTTCCAAACCTGTTTCAAACCTTCATAGAAAACTTTTTTTCCAAACTTGTTTCTCATCATGCAACACTTATTCCTTTCCAAACCTGTTTCACTCAATTGTATAATGCCTTTACCTTTCCAAACCTTTGTCACAGCATTATACAATACTTATACCTTTCCAAACCTCTGTCACAGCATTATACAACACTTATACCTTTCCAAACCTTTGTCACAGCATTATACAACACTTTTACCTTTCCAAACCTTTGTCACTCCATTATACAATACATTTACCTTTCCAAACCTTTGTCACAGCATTATACAATATTTTTACCTTTCCAAACCTTTGTCACAGCATTATACAATACTTTTACCTTTCCAAACCTTTGTCACAGCATTATACAATACTTTTACCTTTCCAAACCTTTGTCACAGCATTATACAACTTTTATACCTTTCCAAACCTTTGTCACAGCATTATACAACACTTTTACCTTTCCAAGCCTTTGTCACTCCATTATACAATACATTTACCTTTCCAAACCTTTGTCACAGCATTATACAATATTTTTACCTTTCCAAACCTTTGTCACAGCATTATACAATACTTTTACCTTTCCAAACCTTTGTCACAGCATTATACAACACTTATACCTTTCCAAACCTTTGTCACAGCATTATACAACACTTATACCTTTCCAAACCTTTGTCACAGTATTATACAACACTTTTACCTTTCCAAACCTTTGTCACAGCATTATACAACACTTTTACCTTTCCAACCCTTTGCCACAGCATTATACAATACTTATACCTTTCAAAACCTTTGTCACAGCATTATACAATACTTTTACCTTTCAAAACCTTTGTCACAGTATTATACAATACTTTTACCTTTCCAAATCTTTGTCACAGCATTATACAATACTTTTACCTTTCCAAACCTTTGTCACAGTATTATACAATACTTTTACCTTTCCAAATCTTTGTCACAGCATTATACAATATTTTTACCTATCCAAACCTTTGTCACAGCATTATACAACATTTTTACCTTTCCATACCTTTGTCACAGCATTTTACAATGCTTATACCTTTCCAAACCTTTGTCACATCATTATGCAAAACTTATACCTTTCAAAATCCTTTGTCGCAGCATTATACAATACTTATACCTTTCCAAACCTTTGTCACAGCATTATACAATACTTACACCTTTCCAAACCTTTGTCACAGCATTATACAATACTTTTACCTTTCCAAACCTTTGTCACAGCATTATACAACACTTTTACCTTTCCAAACCTTTGTCACAGCATTATACAATACTTTTACCTTTCCAAAACTGTTTCACAACAATATACAAAAGTATTTACGTCATCATTTCCTCATCCATCGTAACACTACTGAATTTTACATCCATTTTACCCACTTCACCAACACATGGTCTTTTACTCTCCTCCACCTGGCTAACCCACATTAAGACACCTGTGATATCACCTGAGTGATCACTTACTCTTAACCTTTTTATCTTTTCTACGAATCTTTCAATTCTCGTCCTTTAAATTTTTACTCCGCATTATTTATGCAAGTTTGTTATATCAATTGATAAAGCATTTTTATTTATTCATATCCGTTCATTATTCACTATTCAGTTATACACACACACAGTTATATATATATATGTATATATGTATATTTATATATATATATATATATATATATATATATATATATATATATATATATATATATATATATGCATATATATAAACTTGTATATAACTTACATATATACCACACTCACAGTTATTTATACATATATATATATATATATATATATATATATATATATATATATATATATATATATAAACTTATATATAATTTATATATATATATATATATATATATATATATATATATATATAATGGCAACAAATGCAATCGTTTTTAGTCTACTGCAGAACAATATATACATACACACATATAAATTATTTATATATATATAAATATATATATATATATATATATATATATATATATATATATATATATATATATATATATGTGTGTGTGTGTGTGTGTGTTTGTGTGTGAGAGTAAACATCTTATAATGAAAAGCTATGTACGATATTTGAAATCGTCTAAAATTTCTTAAGTAAAATTCCTTTAGATCTAAAAATGTCTTTTTCCATAAATGTTTTGAGCAAGTCATGTTATATAAAGTGAAACATCCCGGATGTAATTAACAGAATCCCCTTTCTCCATTGCTCGCCTTTGGTGTTAAACCATCAGATACAAAAATCCTTTTCGATAATGATATAATTTAATGATTTCATACCATTTGTCAGAACCCTTTTGTATGAAGTCAGGAGTCCATTTTGTCACTATCTAGAATAATTTCAATATTATTGAATGGATTGACAAATTCGGAGAATGTGTAGAGACGTGGAAATGAGAAATTATTATCTGGAAATCTTATAATAATTCTATTTATTTAATCGAATTTAGTAATAGGATTTTGTTATTTAGATACTCAGTTGTTCTATTATTGATGCATAAGTAAACACAACCGAATCTTCTGAAGGTGTGTCGGAAACGCTAATCGATTAATTGAAGCTGTGTCGGAAACGCTAATCGATTATTGAAGCTGTGTCGGAAACCCTAATCGATTAATTGAAGCTGTGTCGGAAACCCTAATCGATTAATTGAAGCTGTGTCGGAAACGCCAATCGATTAATTGAAGCTGTGTCGGAGACGTTTATCCATTCATTGAAGCTGTGTCGGAAACGCTAATCGATTAATTGAAGCTGTGTCGGAAACGTTCATCGGTTCATTGGGGCTCTGTCAGAAACGTTCGCCGATTTATTGAAGTGGTGTTGGAAACGTTTATCGATTCTTTGAATCTGTGTCGGAAATTTTCGTGGATTTATTGAAGCGGTGTTGGAAACGTTTATCGATTCATTGAAGCTGTGTCGGAAACGTTTATCAATTCATTGAAGCTGTGTCAGAAACGTTTATCGATTCTTTGAATCTGTGTCGGAAATTTTCGTGGATTTATTGAAGCGGTGTTGGAAACGTTTATCGATTCATTGAAGCTGTGTCGGAAACGTTTATCAATTCATTGAAGCTGTGTCAGAAACGTTTATCGATTCTTTGAATCTGTGTCGGAAATTTTCGTGGATTTATTGAAGCGGTGTTGGAAACGTTTATCGATTCATTGAAGCTGTGTCGGAAACGTTTATCAATTCATTGAAGCTGTGTCAGAAACGTTTATCGATTCATCGAAGCTGTGTCGGAAACATTTATCAATTAATTGAAGCTGTGTCGGAAACGTTTATCGATTCATCGAAGCTGTGTCGGAAACATTTATCAATTCATTGAAGCTGTGTCGGAAACGTTTATCGATCATTGAAGGGGTGTCGGAAACTTTTATCAATTCATTGAAGCTGTGTCGGAAACGTTTATCGATTCATCGAAGCTGTGTCGGAAACGTTTTGCAATTCATTGTAGCTGTGTCGGAAACGTTTATCGATTCATCGAAACTGTGTCGGAAACATTTATCTATTCATTGAAACTGTGTCGGAAACATTTATCTATTCATTGAAACTGTGTCGGAAACGTTTATCGATCATTGAAGGTGTGTCGGAAACGTTCCTCGAATTATTGAATTGGTGTTGGAAACATTCATCGATTCATTGAAGCGCGATTTTGGAAATGTTTATGGTTTTCGTTGTGGCTGTGTCGGAAACGTTTATCGGTTCATTCAAGCTGTGTCGGAAACGTTTATTGGTTCATCCAAGCTCTGTCGGAAACCTTCTTCGATTTATTGAAGTGGTGTTGGAAACGTTCATTGATTCACTGAAGCTGTGTCCGAAACGCTTATCGATTCATTGAAGCTGTGTCGGAAACGTTTATCGATTCATTGAAGCTGTGTCTGAAACACTTATGGATTCATTGACTCTGTGTCGGAAACGTTTATCGATTCATTGAAGCGGTGTGGGAAATGTTTATTGTTTGATTGGGGCTGTGTCGGAAACGTTTATCGATTCATTGAAGCTGTGTCTGAAACGCTTATGGATTCATTGACTCTTTGTGTCGGAAACGTTTATCGATTCATTGAAGTGGTGTTGGAAATGTTTATTGTTTGATTGAAGCTGTGTCGGAAACGTTTATCGATTCATTGAAGCTGTGTCGGAAACGTTTACCGTTTCATTGAAGTTGTGTCGGAAACGTTTATTGTTTGATTGAAGCTGTGTCGGAAACGTTTATCGGTTCATTGAAGCTGTGTAGGAAACGTTTATCGATTCATTGAAGCTGTGTCGGAAACGTTTATCGATTCATTGAAGCGGTGTTGGAAATGTTTATCGGTTCATTGAAGTTGTGTCGAAAGCGCTTACCATTTAATTGAAGCTGTGTCGGAAACGTTTATCGATTCATTGAAGCGGTGTTGGAAATGTTTATTGTTTGATTGAAACTGTGTCCGAAACGCTTATCGGTTCATTGAAGCTGTATAGGAAGCGCTTACCGTTTAATTGAAGCTGTGTCGGAAACGTTTACCGTTTCATTGAAGTTGTATTCGACAACTGGGTTCGACCGTGTAAACACAACTTTAGACTATGAAAAGCAGTCATCCTTCACACGTATGTACAATCCTGCGTCTTTGTTGAGGAAAATTAAAAAAAGTATATTGGACGTTGCGTAAGACTCTATATTGGAGGATACCAGGAAACAGCTGAATTATTTAATAGCATTTCCAAGTAAGAATCGAAGCGTTCTCTAAAGACACAACTTATTCCATTATTTAAAGAGGAAAGCCTATGCTTATCAAATATTAATACTGCGATCAGCGTACAGCCACGAGACTGTTATGTTGTGTTTAGACGTGTTCTTCTTTAGATAGAGCTTTGGCAATATTATTATTTTTTATTATTATTATCATCATCATCATTATTGTTGTTATTAATGTTAGTAGTAGTAGTATCTAAGCTACAACCCTAGTCGGAAAAGCAGGGTGCTATAAGCCCAAGGGCTCCAGCAATGAAAATATCCCAATGAGGAAAGGAAATAAAGAAAACAATAGACTAAAAGAGAAGGAATGAGCCATTAAAATAGAATATTTTAAGATCAGTAACAACACTGATATAAATATTTTACTTATTAACTATACCATCTTTAAAACAAATAGGAGGAAGAGAAATAAGATAGAACAGTGTGTCCAAGTGTACCCTCAAGCATAGAAAGTGAGTTATGGGAAATCAGAAATTATAAAGATGTGCAATAATCTGGATCTTATTATTAATGATTATCATTATTATTATTATTATTATTATTATTATTATTATTATTATTATAAGTATTAGTAATAATATTATTGTTTTGTTATATATATATTATATATGTGTGTATATATATATATATATATATATATATATATATATATATATAAATATATATGTGTATATATATATATATATATATATATATATAAATATATGTGTATATATATATATATATATATATATATATATATATATATATATATATATATATATATATATATATATATATTTGGTGTGTGTGAAAATTTCCCCTACTAGATATCATCTTCTTATGTTGAAATTCTATTTTATACACTCATAGCCTTGATAAATAACCATTAATATCCATTTTTGCTTCTTTTCATCTATTTCCTAATTTTTGAAGTTGGGTTTTTAAGGTTTTTAAATTACCAATGTTATTCGCAATCACTTGAAAGTCCTTCAATAATTCAAATTGAATTAAATTCCATATTTTATCCATTTTAAAGGTTTTAAGTCGTTCATGAATGGCAGAGGCAAGGGACAGTGACATTGTTCTGTCAAGTAGGACAATGCCCTAGAGACTGAACATACATGTACATATGATTAGCTCCTAACCCCCCCCCCCCCCTCTCAACCCTATTTAGGATCAGGGAGGGCCAGGCAATGGCTGCTGATGACTCAGCACGGGAGACTATAGGTCCTATAGTCTCCCGTGAACCTTCCATCACTAGCTCATAATGATAGTGAGGTTGCAGACGCTAAAGAAACTAACGAATTTGAGCGGGACTCTAACCCCAGTCCGGCGATCGACTGGCTGGGAAGTTTCCAATAGGCCACCATAATCCTGCCATCAGTTTCATTATGATAACCTTGTAATGGAACTCTTCATTATCATCATCATCATCATCATCATCATCTCCTACGCCTATTGACCCAAAGTCGTCTCTATCTTGAGGTTTTAATTCAATACTTCTCCATTCATCATCATCTACTAAGAGTATCATAGTCCTCAGCCATGTAGGCCTAGGTCTTTCAACTCATCTAGGGCCTTTTAGAGTCCAGCTGAACGTTTGGTGAACTAATCTCTCTTGGGGAGTGCGAAGAGCACTCCCAAACCATCTCCATCTACCCCTCATCATGATCTCATTCACATATGGCACTCGAGTAATCTCTTATAGTTTCATTTCTAATCTTTTGATGAAACTCACAATGACCGAATTTATATGTGAAGTTATACACGACCTATTTTACAGCATCACAATTTCCAAATTACTTTGTTAAAGACTGAAACATTAAATCATTCATCATGAAGTTTATCCGTTCGTGTTGTTGTTGTTGTTGTTTTTTTTTTTACCTCGCTTAGTTGTAATTGTCATCCCTTACTTTTGACTGAATATTTTATCGTGAAACCATTTTAGATGTTATCACATAAAAATGTTTTGACTTATATATATATATATATATATATATATATATATATATATATATATATATATATATGTATGTATATATTATATATATTTATGTATATATATACATATATGTGTGTGTATATATATATATATATATATATATATATATATATATGTGTGTGTGTGTGTGTGTATATGTACATTATATATATATATATATATATATATATATATATATATATATATATATGTGTGTGTGTGTGTATATGTATATATATATATATATATATATATATATATATATATATATATATATGTGTGTGTGTGTGTATATATATGTACATATATATATGTACATATATATATAATCCCGAATAAATACATAATATTATTTCCAATAAAATAAAATCGAAATTGTGCAAAATTCACACACGCATGTTAATAAAAAAAATAAACGATGTACAATACTCACTATATCCTCTCTGTTTCAACATGGATTTGCAATATGTTTTAAAAATATGAGATACAGTAAATTTATTGTATATTTTGTGATTGACTATTTGAAAACAACTGATGTCAAAATCTCTTCATCATAAACTTTGTGATACGAAATAGAAATATATTATTCGGGATGTATAATTGGCCTTCCTAAAAAATATAATTTTCCTTCGTTTTATTATTTCATTTATTAGATTATTATATTGATTAACTTAAAATATTATTTTGATTTTTTTGATTATATTAAATAACTAAAAAAAAAATTTAACTCTTAAATAATAATAAAAAAAAATTCCTCTTAAATAATTTTTTTATTATTTTGACTTTCCTAAATTATTATTTTGATATTTTTGACTCACTTGAATTATTATTTCAATTATTTTAACTATATTAAATTATTATTTCAATTATTTTAACTATATTAAATTATTATTTCAATTATTTTAAATATCTGGAATTATAATTTTATCAATTTGACTAGCTTAAATTATTATTTTTATTTTTTACTATTAATGATTATTTTAATCATTTTAACTATCTTAGATTTTTTATTTTAATTATTTTGACTATCTTAAATTATTTTTTTGATTATTTTGACTATCTTGAATTATTATTTTCATTATTTTAACTATCGTAGATTATTATTTTGACTCGTGGATTATTATTTTGATTATTTTGACCATTAAATTATTATTTTAATAATTCAATTACTTTAAATTAATGCTTTAAATATTTTAGTTATTTTATTAATTTATCAATTATTATTATTATTATTATTATTATTATTATTATTATTATTATTGTTATTATCATCATTGTTGGTATTATTATTATTATTATTATTATTATTATTATTGTTATTATTAATATTATAAATATTATTATTATTATTATTATTATTATTATTATTATTTTTCTAATTTTTTAAATTATTAGTATTATAATTGTTTTATATACTGTTATTATTTTAATTATTTCAATTTCCTCATTCGTTTACTTCCCCTAATTCTTACTTTTTCACATATTCCTATTTTAATTGCCGTTTGAGTATACATATTTCCTATTTTCCTCCTCTTTTATTTACACATGAATTTCTAGTTTCACCCCATTCATAACTTAACCATCCAGCTAAAACGTTTTCAACTGTCGATAGCAATCGACCCACGAATTAATATTCACTATTTTTCCCCGAAATGAAACTTAGCCTTTCGTGAACTGATAGCTTTCAGGGGTCTAATCTATTTCTTTTTACGTCTGATAGAATAAATTAATTGAGTATTCATACTAAATCGTATCTCTCTTTAAAGCCTGAGCGTATTGGAGGCATTGCAATTGCTTC
>NC_090739.1:241826-244904 GCF_036898095.1 Palaemon carinicauda | reverse complement strand
TATATATACAATTACATACATACACACCAGAGAAATGTCGGCTTTTTTCGATTAAATATTGAAATAGAGTATTTGCATAGTTGGCAAAATAATCTGTTTAAAAGAAATTCATTTATTCGTGATGGGGATTTTTATTGGTAATTTTTCAATGATAATTGTATTTACTTTGGGGATATAAGCTTTGTTGGTAATCAGCTTTGCTTTGTTTTTAAAAAAAATCGTATTTGCGGTGTTAAAAACTATTAAGCATCAATAACGAAATTTTATTAAAGTCTTTATGTTCGTGAGTAACATACAGTAAACTATAGTTTATTTCTTTTAGCGAGGCATATTTGCACCGACTCGCAGCGGTGCCCTTTTAGCTCGGAAAAGTTTCCGGATCGCTGATTGGTTGGACAAGATAATTCTAACCAATCAGCGATCAGGAAACTTTTCCGAGCTAAAAGAGCACCGCCGCGAGTCGGTGCAAATATGCATCGCTAAAAGAAATGGACTATAGATGGGCACTCAGCAGAGCGCAGAACTCCGCCGCGGCAGCTTATTTCTTGACCTTCTGCTCGACCTTGGCCTTTTCCTTTTGATCTTAACATGTATTAATTGATGTGGATTTTAATACACTTATATATGAAGCAAGTTTGAAGTCTCTGGATAACGATGTCCAAATTTATGGACATTTCTGCTTGACCGTGACCTTGACCTTTGACCTTGACCTTCCAAAATTTAAAAATTTCCAGCTCTTTACAGAACAGTTAATCCCTGCAAGTTTCATTACTCTGCGATTAAATTCGTAGTCTGGAAGCTATTTACAAACAAAAGCACACAAACAGGGGTGAAAACATAACCTCCTTCCAACTTCGTTGGCCGAGGTTCTTTCTATATCAATATGAATTCGAAGATGAATTTTGTTACTGAGTAACGATACCTGAACGTGGTGAATTGTTTTGCGTATCGCCATGATCAGCAAAGCTGTATTCATCAGAGCCACCCATACTAGTTTGGTTTGCTGTGAAAGACCAGAGCAAAATCTCACACCATCCCTAATTTGCAGTGGCCAGCGTGGTAATGAAAACTGTCCGAACCCCAGATAATGAATTGACCATGTCTGAGGCCTTTGTCCTGCATTGAAAATGTAACGGCTGCATATGTTGTTATATACAATCAGTTTCTAGGGGATTATCCTTTGTATATGAGCTATATATATATTTATCTACTTGACCTTTCTGAGTTGGGTTACATTAACGTGGTGAAAGGGTTTGTGTATCGCTATGATCAGCAAAGCTGTACTAGTCAGGGACACCCATACTAGATAGGTTTGCTGTGAGTGATCAGACTAAAGTCTCCCACCATCACTAATCCGCACTGGAAATAGCAAAGCTATACTATTCAGAGACACCCATACTAGATAGGTTTGTTGTGAATGATCAGACTTAAATCTCCCACCACCATCACCAATCCGCAGTTCCCAGCGTGATGATGAAAGTGCCCAAACCCCAGACAGGAGTTTTGGGAAGTTTTGGCATTAACATTCACAAAGAAGAAGGTTTATAATTTTGAAAAATGTTTGTTCCATGATATAGCTGAAATAAAATCATATTCTTCGTCACGTAAAAAACATCATAGATTATATAATGAGCATATTAACTTCTGAAAATACAAAATAAATTTTTTCTTATATCATATGATACTCTTGATACAATATTATTATAATTTAATTCTGTGTACGAATGGTAGTATAGTATTATATTGGCTTCAGCTTTGACCTGGTGTTTTTTGTTTATTATTTTTTTTTTCTTTTTGGTAATTTAGATAAACAATGGCTTGTTTTGACGTTTCTCATGATTACTAAAGAACCATTTTCACGGTGGGTTTCTGAATCCCCATAAGGGGATACAAATAACATTGACCGGCATAGATGAAAAAAAAATATTTTGGAAAATTCGTTAATATTACATGGGTGAATTATTTTTTGGCTATTTACGAACCGGTGGGATTGTAATATTTAATGAATTGATTAGAGGAATGTGGGAGTTGAGGGAGTTGAAATATCAAGAGGAGTTAGGGTTGAAAAACCTCATCAGTATATTAGAAGAAAGGGATTATGTAGAGAGTCATGGGCCTGTGAGTTCATTCATTTTATGTCTTAAGTTTGCCAAACTCTGTTCCCTTGAACTAAAATTGTTCTAATTATTCAGGGAAGAAATTATCACAGAAGTAGCGAGACAGAGATATGGTTTTGTTAATGATAATTTGAGAGAGAGAGAGAGAGAGAGAGAGAGAGAGAGAGAGAGAGAGAGAGAGAGAGAGAGAGAGAGAGAGAGAGAGAGAGAGAGAAAGTGGCAATTACAAATAGATAGAATAAAATATATCAGAGAAAGTGGCAAGCACAGATAAAGGAAAACGGATGAGAGAGAGAGAGAGAGAGAGAGAGAGAGAGAGAGAGAGAGAGAGAGAGAGAGAGAGAGAGAGAGAGAGAGAGATAAAAAAAATATATCGGAGAAAGTAGCAAGTACAGATAAAGAAAGGACAACTTTTGAGAGAGAGAGAGAGAGAGAGAGAGAGAGAGAGAGAGAGAGGAGAGAGAGAGAGAGAGAGAGAGAGAGAGAGAGAGAAATATATAGCAGAGAAAGTGGCAGTTATAAATAGAATGAAATAATTCAGTGAAAGTGGCAGTTATAAATAGAATGAAATATATCAGAGAAAGTGGCAAGCACAGATAAAGAAATGAAAACAGTTGAGAGAGAGAGAGAGAGAGAGAGAGAGAGAGAGAGAGAGAGAGAGAGAGAGAGAGAGAGAGAGAGAGGAGAAGAAGAAGAAGAAAATCCCTCAGAATAAGTTGAAGGTGGAAAGGAATTGTATTCTCTTTCTTCCTCCTCTGCCCAGATGAGGTTTCCTTCACACAAGTAGGATCTCCTCTCCTGTTCCCGACGATTCACAAAGCGGCATTTCAAAGGGGGGAGGATCCTTAGGATCCTTTTCAAGGATTGCAACAACTGGCTCAGCAACAGCAGTAGAAATCAAAACCCACCGTCTGCAATGCTCTGCTTTGCGGTTGCAAGAGGACTAGGCTAAACTGCCTTT
>NC_090739.1:224326-239326 GCF_036898095.1 Palaemon carinicauda | reverse complement strand
TAGATCGTAATAATTGTGTGAATGATAATTTTCATAGAGGACTTTTATAAGGGCGATACAAAGAGACCCTTTGCTTAGAGAACCAGAGATAGATTTAATTAGTTATAGCTGCATGAAGTCTTCAGAAGACTAGAAAATAAAATAAGATAGGAAAGGCGGATTGGATAGGGTGGATAGTGGAATGGTATTAGAAAATGATAAGAATAGATAATGAGATATGATTCAAATTAGTTTAAGGATTAATATCCAAGCATAGAAAATAATTCAGTGGGGACGCTTGATGGCAAAGGCAATAAAAAGCAACATTCAATTCACATTAACACAGAATATACTTGGGTAATTCGTTAATTGGTTGGTACTTTTAAGACTTATAAGTCTTCGACACATATACGGTTTCAGAGAATGCGATATTTCAAGTCCTTAACTGATACGGTTTCAGAGAATGTGCTACTTCAAGTCCTTAACTGATTCGGTCTCAGAGAATGCGATACTTCAAGTCCTTAACTAATACGGTCTCAGAGAATGCCATACTTCAAGTCCTTAACTGATACGGTCTCGGAGAATGCTATACTTCAAGTCCTTAACTAATACGGTATCAGAGAATGCTATACATCAAGTCCTTAACTGATACGGTCTCGGAGAATGCGATACTTCAAGTCCTTAACTGATACGGTTTCAGAGAATGCGATACTTCAAGTCCTTAACTGATACGGTCTCAGAGAATGCTATACTTCAAGTCCTTAACTAATACGGTCTCAGAGAATGCTATACATCAAGTCCTTAACTGATGTGGTCTCGTAGAATGCAATACTTCAAGTCCTTAACTGATACGGTCTCAGAGAATGCGATACTTCAAGTCATTAACTGATATGGTCTCAGAGAATTCCATACTTCAACTCCTTAACTGATACGGTCTCAGAGAATGTGATACTTCAAGTCCTTAACTGATACGGTCTCAGAGAATGCGATACTTCAAGTCGTTAATTGATACGGTCTCAGAGAATGCGATTCTTCAAATCCTTATCTGATACTGTCCCAGAGAATGCGATACTTCAAGTCCTTAATTGATATGGTCTCAGAGAATGCTATACTTCAAGTCCTTATCTGATACGGTCCCAGAGAATGCGATACTTCAAGTCCTTAGCTGATATGGTTCCAGAGAATGCGATACTTCAAGTTTTTATCTGATTCTGCCCCAGAGAATGCGATACTTCAAGTCCTTAACTGATACGGTCCCAGACAATGCGATATTTCAAGTCCTTAACTGATACGGTCCCAGAGAATGCGATACTTCAAGTCCTTAGCTGGTATGGTCCCAGAGAATGCGATACTTCAAGTCCTTAACTGATACGGTCCCATAGAATGCGATATTTCAAGTCCTTAAATGATACGGTCCCAGAGAATGCGATACTTCAAGTCCTTAGCTGGTATGGTCCCAGAGAATGCGATACTTCAAGTTCTTATCTGATTCTGTCCCAGAGAATGCGATACTTCAAGTCCTTAACTGATACGGTCCCAGAGAATGCGATACTTCAAGTCCTTAGCTGATTCTGTCCCAGAGAATGCGATACTTCAAGTCCTTAACTGATACGGTCCCAGAGAATGTGATACTTCAAGTCCTTATCTGATTCTGTCCCGGAGAAGGTGATACTTTAAGTCCTTAGCTGATACGGTCTCAGAGTATGCGATACCTCAAGTCCTTAACTGGGACGTGGTCTCAGAGCTCCCAAAACCTCATAATCCTCAAATTGTACATGTTCTTTAGAGCATCTGGTACACGGTCTCAAGGCATCTAATACTTTAATGTCTAAATTCATAGATGAAGTCAGAACATTTGGTACTTTAGATAGATCATCGACTCTTACTTGGTCTCGGGATCTGAGGAGATATAAAACTTTTACGACCTCAGAGATTGTTAGTCTGAGTAATAAAGTTATTCATGATCTCAGAGTATCTGATCCTTTAAGTGCTCAATTCATATATGGCCTCAGTGCATCTGATTATTAATACCTTCATCTTGTACATGATCTCAATGTATCTGATACTTTGGGTCCTTAATTCGTACACGTTTTTAAAGCATCTAATACCTCAAGTCCTCACCTTGTCCATAGTATCAGGTCTACTGATACCTTAAGCTCTAAGCTAATAAATAGTCTGATAATATATGGTAGACCAAATTCTTGAATCTTACACGGTCTGATCTGCGAGGATAGGGTCCTGTAGGTACTTAACTCTTCTATGAGAAGGGCACTCAAAAATCAAACCATTCTTCTCTACTCTTGTGTTGTGCCATAGCCTCTTCCTCTGTACTATGGTCTTCCACTGTCTTTGGGTAGAGTTCTCTTGTTCAAGGGTACGTTCGGACACAGTATTCTATCTTATTACTCTTATTCTTGTTTATAGTTTATATATGAAAGATTTATTTTAAAGTTATTGTTCTTAAACTTCTCTTGTAGTTTATTTCATTATTTCCATTCCTAACTGGGCTATTTTCCCTGTTGGAGATATCGGGCTTATAGGATACTGCTTTTCCAACTAGGGTTGTAGGTTAGCAAGTAATCATAATAACAATAATCTATATATATATATATATATATATATATATATATATATATATATATATATATATATACTTTTATATATATATATATATATATATATATATATATATATATATATATATAAACTTGGTAATCTCGTCTATCAAATGAATTAAAAAGTTCCTTTGAGGACAGTGATATATATTAATTTCATAATTTCTCCATCTGGTGTCTAGATTTTTTTTCTTTTTATTATTTAGTATCCTTTACATCATACCAACATTTTAAAGATTATCTTGATTATCTTACATAAGATAAAAAATAAAAAAGAGATTATTCCTATAAAGAATCAGATAACGAGAGAGACTTTGGAGATGATTTGTTTATTCTTCCATTAAAAAACTCAGAAATATATTTTTTTCATTTCCTAGACTCTCCCTACCGTCTAAAAGGGAATCTTGTCATCATCTATCATCCGTGTGAACAAACCCATTTGTAACAATCTTTTATTATGGTGTCGTTTTAGATTCGAGATTTCGTTTTTCGTCTCGGTTAGTTGAAAGAAAAAAGAGATATGAAGGTAGATATATCACCCAGACTGTTCTTGAAAGGATAACGTAAATGGAGGAAGACGGAAATTTTTTTTAGAAGTTTTATAAAAATTCTGATGTGTATAACAATGAAAGATATTTTTTTTTGTCTGTAACATTCATTTTTGGGGGGCTTATTTAGAGTCTCTTTAATAGTTGTTGTTGTTGTTATTAATATTATTATTTTTATTTTTATTATTATTATTATTATTATTATTATCAACTCTGTATAAAAATGAACAATGTTTTCCGTAACATTCATTTTTGGGGGGAATTGTTTAGAATCCCTTTATTATTATTATTATTATTATTATTATTATTATTATTATTATTATTATTATTATTATTACAAGCTAAGCTATAACTCTAGTTGGAAAAGCAAGATGCTATAAGCCCAAGGGCTCCAACGTATATTCAACTCCAATTTCCCTTTTCCAATAACTTCACCACCTATCTTTTTAATTATTTTCTTCATCAATAGATTATTCCTTGACACTTAGCACACGTCTCTCCTTCCAATATATGAAACCCATAGACTTCAACAGGATGTACATTTCCCTACCAGTAACCACATAGTGTTTTGTATACAGTATTTACTACCCTACTAAGCCAAAGTCTGACGTCAAACTACCACGTGTTAGTTCTTAACAACCCCTTCAGTTACTCACAGACCTAGGAACTTAACCAGTGTTGTAACACAGACACCCTTTAAACTTGACTTAACCAAATAGTACTTAATAATAAGAATAGAGAAGTGGGGAATATGGGGAAAGGAAGAGTACCCCTGGATACAATCCAGTTTATAGCTCAAAGGCAGGTACTCGGGATGGGAAAGATTACGGAAATAGGGAGAAAGAGAAGTACAGGAGAAAATAAAAGAGAGGGGTTTTCCAGTCAGTATCCCATTTGAATAGGAGAAGGATAATATGTGATCTGAATTGTAATGTTTTTTTAACACTCTTTATGTAATTTCGTCATCAGAACCGTTTTAAATCTGCATTATGCTGAAAGCAATCATCCCACACGAGGATCCTACTGAACAATTATTACGTTTTTATTATTATTACTTGCTAAGCTACAATAGTTGTAAAAGCAGGATGATATAAGCCCAAGGGCCCCAATAGGGAAAATATCCCAGTGAGGAAAGGAAATAAGGAAATAACAAGAGATGTTTAAGAACAATAACAACATTAAAATAAATCTTACAAATATAAACTATAAAAACTTCAAAATAACAAGAGGAAGAGGAAGAGGATAGAATAGTGTGCCCGAGTGCCCGAATCTTTTACTTACTTTTATTTGGTCAGGAAAATAAATACCTTTTTATACACATTCATTGCTTACTAAACATCGTTTTTGATCATTTATGCGAAGTATGTTTCAACATACATACCTAAATACATACATCTACATCCATACATATATATGTATATATAGTATATACTGTATAAGCAAGAGATCTCTAAACCAAGACAGTGGAAGACCATTGTACAGAGGCTATGGCACTACCAAAGATATTTCTTGTTCTGTCTTCAGTGTATACCCTTTATCACATGTCACTTAATTACACTAGTTGATTAACTATTAGGTATTTGATTAATAAATAAATCTTGTATATATAAACTATAAATAAATCTTACATATATAAACTATAGAAACTTTAAAATAACGAGTTAAAGAGAAATTAAATAGAATAGTGTGCCCGAGTGTACCCTCAAGCAAGAGATCTCGAACCCAAGACAGTGAAAGACCATGGACCAGTTTGTCCGTTACCATGGTAATTGACGTCATGATTTGAGCTCCCTATTTCTCTTAACTCTTCTGTCAGTGTGCCAGGAACGAGGATTATACTCTGATCTTCCCACTCACCCCTTCGCTTCTTTAACTACAGTCATAAACAGCGTAGTACCCTTCGTCCACTTACCAAGCCACTGGGGGAACCTAACGCTTGGGACGGGAACGCCCTAACCCTATTCTCATTCTTTAACGCAACTGGCGTTGAGGAAAAGTTTTTACGATCTCGTGCTCTCACAGTTATCAACCTTCACTCTGAGTTCTGCTTGTTCGTAAAAGACGACTTAAAAGGACAAATGCACTGTTGCAGTTAGGCGTTTTTGTCAAAGTCTAGATACGATATTTATTTGGAGCAAATTGCGAAATATACCCTTTTCTGAGTTAGGGTACCCTTTTTATCAAAGTCTAGAAAATCTAGATATAATTTTTAAATGACGCAAAATGCGAAATGTACCCTTTTCTGAGTTGAGGTACCCCTTTTTTTGTCAAAGGGTACCCTTTTTATCAAAGTCTAGAAAATCTAGATATAATTTTTAAATGACGCAAAATGCGAAATGTACCCTTTTCTGAGTTGAGGTACCCCTTTTTTTGTCAAAGTCTAGAAAATCTAGATATGATTTTTATATGACGCAAAATGCGAAATATACCCCTTTCTGAGTTAGGGTACCTTTTTTATCAGTCTAGAAAATCTAGATATATATGATTTGTATTTACCACAAAATGCGAAATATATCCACTTCTGGGTGGGGATACCTCAACATAGTGAAAGGGTTTACGTGTCGCTGTGATCAGCAAAGCTATAATACCCAGGGCCACCCATAGGTTGGTTTGTAGGAGCGATCAGACAAAAATTTCCCACCATTACTAATCCGAAGTGGCCAGCGCGTTAAGAAAACTGGTCAAATCCCAGATATAAATGAGGACATGTCTGAAGTTTTTGTCCAGCAGTGGACTGGAAACGACTGTATTTGTTGTTGTTGCGATATATACATCCTGTATTTCACATTGAGTTTTTTGTCCATGTATTTGTTGTTACTAAATATACATCCTGTATTTCTTGATTAGTAATTAATGGCAAGTTATTGTATCATATTAAATGTATTTAATTGATAGATTTAAAGTTTTCTGACATCCTGACTTCTAAGGTCACGTTAAATGTAAAGTTGTTTGTTATGAGTGACACATTTTAATGACTGAATATTCATGAACAATTAATCTATCAAATCCAAGTAGTTATGATCAATATTAAGGCTTTATCGTTGATAGCAGGAAGAAGTAATGCAAAAATGGATAGTAAATGTATCGAGAAATCGTAAATCCCAAGAAGGGTGAAGTTTAAAAAAAAAAAAAATGAGGAATCAAATACTTGTAGAATAAAACTGAAAAGCAATCAAGGTCCGGATGAAGGTCTTAAAGGTCAGTGGAAAGAAATTGAACTGCAGAACCATGATTGGAAAAGGCAAAAGGGTGAACAGCTGCTGGGGAAAGGCGTAAAATAAGGAAGCGTGATAACTATGGGAAAGATTAAAAAAAGGAATGAAGTGGAACGGAAGAGAAGAATGTTAAGTCAAAGAACTATGAAAGAAAGGTGATAGTAACTAGAGGGACATTCAGTAGAGCGAAGACCTCCTCCGCGGCAGCTTATTTTTGACCTTGACCTTTAACATTAACATGTATTAATGTGTGTGGATTTTCATACACTCAAATATGAACCAAGGTTGAAGCTTCTGTGATAACGATGTCCAAACTTATGGCTGATTACGTGAATTGGACATTGTTACTTAACTGTGAACTTGACCTTTGACCTTGATCTTTCAAAATTTAATTGTTTTCAGCCTTTTACATAACAGTAAATCCCTGCAAGTTTCATTACTCTACGAATAAAATTGTGGCCAGGAAGCTATTCACAAACAAACACACAAACGGGGTAAAACGTAACTTCCTTCCAACTTCGTTGTCGGAGGTAATAAACGTAAGCCAGTATAATAATAAATGATAGGGATTATTATAGGGATTTATTCTGGTTTTCGTATCATGTTAAGGCTCTTATCAATTCCAATTAATTCCATCTATTAATTCACTCGTTTTCATTTCAGTGAAATTCGGGATATTATTTCCCTTTTTATTATTGCAGAAGGTTCTCAGCTTAAGCCAGGCTGACACTTGCACGAATTTGTGGCACGCATTGTCATGACTCGAGTCGTGAACTGGCGTGAACTCGTCGTGAACTGGCGTCAAGTGTTCGTAAACCCGTCGTGACATCGTGGCATGTCGTGACGAGAATTTTGAAATGTTCAAAATTTTGGTCACGACAAAATTCCGTGACTGGGTCGTGAACTATGCGCGAACTGTTCGTGAACTCGTCGGGACGATGCGGGAAGTGCGAAAACTATGCGTGAACTCGCCGTGCCAGTTTGTGTCGATGTGGACAGGTCAGCTGTGATTCTGAGGTAATTTTTTTTTTTTTTATCTTCCAGTTCGTGCCACAAAATGTCACGACTTACAACGATAAATTCGTGGCAAAAAGTCGTGCATTTTGTAAGTCGAGTTTGTTTGTAAGTCGAGTTTCTTTTATTTTGACTATGGATAGGCCTAACCTGAGTCCCATGCTTATGATTTCCAGCTACAAAATTAAAAAAATAGTTGGGTTTCATATGAAATAGATATCAGGTTATTACAAATGTTGTTTTGCTTACTACATTAAATGATATAATATAATATTACAATATTTCTTTATCTTATCTTTGTTATTTTTAGTTGGATTTGTGTTTCTATCTCCAAATGTTTTTGAGTCTTTGTAATTCATCAAGAACTTGAGCTTTCGTATGAATATAGAACAGATTAAATCATCGTTACATAATCTTCAAAAAATTATGAAAGAAATATTTATGCTACTTTCCTCTTGGCAAGGGTAGAAAAGACTCTTTAGCTATGGAAAGCAGCTCTTCTAAGGAAAGGACACTCCAAAATCAAACCATTGTTCTCTATTTTTGGGTAGTGCCATAGCCTCAGTGGCTACTTTCCTCTTGGTAAGGGTATATGAGACTTTTTAGCTATGGTAAGCAGCTCTTCCAGGAGGACACTCGAAAATCAAACCATTGTTTTCTATTCTTGGGTAGTGTCATAGCCTCAGTGTCTACTTTCCTCTTGGTAAGGATAGAAGAAACTCTCTACGTATGGTAAGCAGCTCTTCTAGGAGAAGGACACTCCAAAATCAAACCATCGTTCTCTATTCTTGGGTAGTGCCATAGCCCTAGTGACTACTTATCTCTTGGTAAGGATAGAAGAGACTCTTTAGCTATAGTGAGCAGCTCTTCTAGGGGGACACTCGAAAATCAAACCATTGTTTTCTAGTCTTGGGTAGTGCCATACCCTCTGTACCATGGTCTTCTACTGTATTAGGTTAGAGTTCTCTTGCTTGAGGTTACACTCGGACACGCTATTCTATATTGTTTCACCTCCTCTTGTTTTTATAGTTTGTATGTGATAAATCTAATTTAATGTTGTTAATGATCTTAAAATATTTTATTTTGATTGCTGTTACTTTTTTTGTAGTAAATTTTTTTTCCTTTCCTCACAAGGCTATTTTTCCCGGTTGGAACACTTGAGCTTACAGAATCATGCTTTTCCAACTATAGTCCATTTCTTTTAGCGATGCTTATTTGAACCGACTCGCGGCGGTGCCCTTTTAGCTCGGAAAAGTTTCCTGATGGCTGATTGGTTAGAATTATCTTGTCCAACCAATCAGTGATCCGGAAACTTTTCCGAGCTAAAAGGGTACCGCTGCGAGTCGGTGCAAATATGCATCACTAAAAGAAATGGACTATAGGGTTGTAGCTTAACTAGCAATGATAATAATGATAATAAATTGAAAATATATACAGTATTCATGTAACAAGATCCAAATACATGTGTATGTATTAACAGAGAGGGGAGAGCGAAAACGAATGACTATGTAAAGTTTTAAAGATTAAAAGCACAAACAAGTTCTTGTATGCATGCAAGCATGTTAGCATTAAAATGAATGCAGGCGTGTATCACTCGGAATATTTTTGTTTTAAAAAAAAGAATCTATTCGAATGAATGCATTCTTGATTTTTATTTCCCAGGCTTTTAGAGTTGTGCATTGTTTTCCATCACGAAGTGGACGAGTGTTTCATTTTTTTTTCCATTGATATTTTTCTAAAAGAAATAAGTCGGGTTCGCAAACTCGATATATATGGAGCCGAACGTTTGGATTTGTGCTATCAGATATGAATTTATTTTGTAAGTCACAGTATTTGTGTTGGAGCCTTAAGTGTTTGTGCTATCAGATATGAATTTAGTTTGTAAGTCAGAGTATTTATGTTGGAGCCTTAAGTGTAAGTCAAAGTATTTGTGTTGGAGCCTAAAGAGTAAGTCAGAGTACTTGTTGAAGCTAAAAGAGTAAGTCAGAGTATTTGTGTTGGAGCTATGAGAGTAAGTCAGTATTTGTGTTGGAGCCAAAAGAGTAAGTCAGAGTATTTGTGTTGGAGCTAAAAGAGTAAGTCAGAGTATTTGTGTTGAAGCTAAAACAGTAAATCAGAGTATTTGTGTTGAAGCTAAAAGAGTAAATCAAGAGTATTTGTGTTGGAGCCAAAAGAGTAAATCAGAGTAATTGTGTTGGAGCCATAAGAGTAAGTCAGAGTATTTGTGTTGGAGCCATAAGAGTAAGTCAGAGCATTTGTATTGGAGCTATAAGAGTAAGTCAGAGTATTTGTGTTGGAGCCAAAAGAGTAAGTCAGAGTATTTGTGTTGAAGCTAAAAGAGTAAGTCAGATATTTATGTTGGAGCCAAAAGAGTAAGTCAGAGTATCTGTGTTGGAGCCATAAGAGTAAGTCAGAGCATTTGTGTTGGAGCTATAAGAGTAAGTCAGAATATTTGTGTTGGAACCAAAAGAGTAAGGCAGAGTATTTGTGTTGGAGCCATAAGAGTAAGTCAGAGTATTTGTGTTGGGGCCAAAAGAGTAAGTCAGAGTATTTGTGTTGGAGCCAAAAGAGTAAGTCAAAGTATTTGTGTTAGAGCCAAAAGAGTAAGTCAGAGTATTTGTGTTGGAGCTATAAGAGTAAGTCAGAGTATTTGTGTTGGAGCCAAAAGAGTAAGTCAGAGCATTTGTGTTGGAGCCAAAAGAGTATGTCAGAGTATTTGTGTTGAAGCCAATGTAGGGATCACGGAATAGTCGCATACATTGTAGTGGTTATAGTAGCCTGTAGAAAACATCCCTGCCTTGCAGTATGTTGAAAGCGAGTTCAAGACCCGCTCAAGCTCGGTAGTTTTTCACCATACTTGTGAGCTAGGGAATGAGCTAGGGAATGGGGATTTGGGAAGCCTACTTGCTGAATCAGCAGCCATTGCCCTGACCTCCCTGAGCTTTATGGGGAAGGGCCTTGGATGCTGATCGTATTTACTGTATATATGGTTAGTTTGTAGAGCAGATTTTTGTCCTTTACCTCTGCCATTCATAAGTGACCTTTAAACTTTTAAACAGTGCTACTACGAAATTAATATAATTACAATAATGCTCATAGTAAAACTAGCTGAACTCTTCACCAAAAGTCTGCAACAGTGAGTGTTTGTAGTATTGTTGTCAGTGATTTTAGTCTTAGAAGTGTTGTTTTGAACGTTCTAGAATGACTCCCTGAAACACTCTGGGGACAAAATGGAGACATTAAAAGTTTTGAAATATTCAAAATAAAGATGATTAAAAGAATAACATCTAATAAGGCTAAAAAACTGGTAGTACTCTCCTCACACAGCCTCTACAAAGTTTATAACACTTCCATACAACCATTGTATCTGTGACGTAGAATTTACATGAATATTTCAATTCATTTGAAGTGTTTGAAAGACGGAGATTTAAAATTGTATTCCTAATTCGTTCGTTCTTTTGATCACGAAATTGCAATTTTGATAAAAGATTGGTGTTCAAGATAAAAATATTTCATGTCCAAGTGTTTTTTTACATTTCTTGAATTCATTTCATGCAAAATCTTTATTTGCATGTTCACCGTTTCCTTGGATAGATTAAACCGAACTTAATATTTCGGTTTAATTATCAATATGAATTCCCTTAAAATGTCGTGAAGGTTTCATCGTCAAATTTTAATAACGATCTGAAAAATGAATCGTATAATTATTCATATTGTTAAGATTTTCATTAGATCGTAGTATTTACTTTTATCATCATCTCCTCCTACGCCTATTGACGCAAAGGGCATCGATTAGATTTCGCCAGTCGTCTCTATCTTGAGCTTTTAAATCGATACTTCTCCATGTATCATCTACTTCACGCTTCATAGTTATCAGCCTTGTAGGATTCGGTCTTCCAACTATTCTGGTTCCTTCTGGAGCCTAATTGAATGTTTGGTGAATTAATCTCTCTTGGGGAGTGCGAAGAGCATGCCCAAACCATTTCCATCTACCTCTCACCATGATCTCATCCACATAAGGCACTCGAGTAACGTCTCTTATAGTTTCTTATCTATATATTAATACGATAGCGTGTGTTATTTATTTTGCGTGTCATGCTTTAAAGAAAACGTAAATAATTTCATGGTATACTCTTACAAATTAACGCTTTAAAGAAAACAGAAATAATATCATGGTATACTCTTACAAATTCACATTAGACTTTGATTACTTATCCAAAGCACATCTTATATAGTTTTCCTAATTGTGTCTTTAGCACCTGACTTTTTTTTAAATATTAGACAAAAAATTGAGTTCTATCAATTTCCATAATCTAGATTATAAAATTTATCTCGGGACATTTTATTCAAACATGTATAGGTTAGGAACAAGATAATTAGTATTGAAAATATCATTTTGTGTAATTTACACGGGTTCTGCTAGTATACTTTATTTCCTTTGTTATTCAATTCGCATAGGTTACATTCCTCTCCTCACCTAATAATATTTGTGTTGTATATATCAATAATCAACTATACATGTTTTCCATCTGTCTGGTGTTTTAATTAAGTGCATCAAAGCCTTACTTCAAACTCTATGAATGTCTTCCCCTTAGGAAGGGTTTTATTACTTCCGCCAACGAAGTTGAAGGGATGTTATGTTTCACCCCCTGTTTGTGTGTTTGTATGTGTGTGTTTATTTGTGAAAATCTTCCTGGCCACAATTTTAATCGTAGAGTAATGAAACTCGCAGGGATTAACTGTTATGTGAAGGGCTGGACATAAATAAATTTTGGAAGTTCAAGGTCAAAGGTCAAGGTGACGGTCAAACAAAATGTCCAATTCACGTAATCAGCCATAGGTTTGGACATCGTTGTCACAGAGACTTCAAACTTGGTTCATATTTGAGTATATGAAAATCCAAGGCACTTAATATATTTTAAGGTCAAGGTCGAGCAAAAGGTCGATAAATAAGCTGCCACGGGGACATCTGCGCTCTACTGAGTGCCCCTCTAGTTCTTCATAAATTCTCTTCTTACTCACACATCACATTCCTATTTTAGTCGTTTTTCATATGTTATCTTGGAAGTTATTCATTCGAATCTCTTTCGTCTTTGCAGGCGGAACTAAGGCTGTTGCAATAAAATAACCCCTAAATAAATACAGTTTCCAATGGTCCTTTAACCATTCCAGTAAGGTAAACATGCAAATTCTCTCTATCATATTCAGCAGTTACTTGAAATTTAGATAATCTTAAAAAGGTTTAAAGGTTGTTCATGAATGGCAAAGGCAAGGAACAATGCCATAGAGACACCATTTATTCATATGATCAGCGCCCAAACCTCTTCTCTGCCAACTTAGGATCAAGGAGGGTTAGGCAATGGCTGCTGATGTCTCAGCAGGTAATCTATAGGCTTCCCCCCCCCCCACCTATCCTTAGCTAACAAGGATGGTAAGGTTGCAGACACTACAGGAAACTATAGACGTGAGCCAGTCTCGAATCCCAGTCCAGCAGATTGCCAGCCAGGGACGCTTCTAATAGGCTACCGCAAACCCATTGAAGGTCGTGCTATACACCTTAAGGATGATGGAAGAACCTGTGTGCCGTTAATAGTAAAATGTACAGCTGGATACTGGAGTTCCTGGCACACCTTATGACGTAGTGAGATCTTGTGTAGCCCCGCCCACCACTAACCTTTGGTTACTCTCCGCTCAGTAAGGGCGTGGTAGGGTGCACTTCTTCAAAGCGAGGTGTGCCATTCATTCCTATGTCTAACTGTACATTTCTTAAGTATTTCTGATAAAAAAAAACAACCCGAGAATTCTCCATTTCCCCGATAACTCTGCTCCCTCTTCAGTATCGGACTCACTTCAACCTACATATCTAAAGGTACTCATGCTTTGCATTTTTATATACTCTGATATGAGCTTTGCACTCAGGAGAATTGTTTGCACAGTGTTATCTCTCTCCCAGTCACGTTGTAAAACGGCTGGTCTTCCATGGCACGGTTTCGCTGTGGATTTTGGCAGGACGAGATTCAGCCCTTTTGATCCGTCTTTTGAAATGTAGGACGATACTTCTGTTTTGCTTGTATTTATACTTTCGTACGAAAATAAACAATTATCGTAGTTGTTGCAAGTTACCTTCAGTAGAATACGACTGATGTTTTCTTTTTACATTGTATTGTTTGAGTTTGATATTTTGACTTGAAAGTATTTTTGTTTTACATTTTGACTTGAAAGTGTTTTTGTTTTACATTTTGACTTGAAAGCGTTTTAGTTCAACATTTTGACTTGAAAGAAAAAGTGTTTTCGCTTGACATTTTGACTTGAAATAAAGTGTTTTGAGTTTGACATTTGGACTTGAATAAAAGTGTTTTATTTTGACATTTTGACTTGAAAGAAAATGTTTTGGGTTGAAATTTTGACTTGAAAGAAAGTGTTTCATGTTGACATTTTGGCTTGAAAGAAAATGTTTTAGTTTGACATTTTGAGTTAAAAGAAAGTGTTTTAGATTGTCACTTTGATATGAAAGAAAGCGTTTTAGTTTGACATTTCGAATAAAAAGAAATTGTTTTTTGTTGACATATTGACTTGAAAGAAAGTGTTTTAGTATGACATTTTGACTTGAAAGAAAGTGTTTTAGTTTGACATTTTGACTTGAAAGAAAGTTTTAGATTTTGACTTGAAAGAAAGTGTTTTAGTTTGACATTTTGAGTTGAAAGAAAGTTTTAGATTTTGACTTGAAATAAAGTGTTTTAGTTTGACATTTTGACTTGAAAGAAAGTTTTAGATTTTTACTTGAAATTAAGTGTTTTAGTATTACATTTTGACTTGAAATAAAGTGTTTTAGTTTGACATTTTGACTTGAAAGTATTTTTGTTTGACATTTTAACTTGAAAGAAAAGGCTTTAGTTTAACAATTTGACTTGAAATAAAATTGTTTAAGTTTAACATTTTGTCTTGAAAGAAAGTGTTTTATTTTGACATTTTGGCTTGAAAGAAAATGTTTTAGTTTGACATTTTGAGTTAAAAGAAAGTGTTTTAGATTGTCACTTTGATATGAAAGAAAGTGTTTTAGTTTGACATTTCGAATAAAAAGAAATTGTTTTTTGTTGACATATTGACTTGAAAGAAAGTGTTTTAGTATGACATTTTGACTTGAAAGAAAGTGTTTTAGTTTGACATTTTGACTTGAAAGAAAGTTTTAGATTTTGACTTGAAAGAAAGTGTTTTAGTTTGACATTTTGAGTTGAAAGAAAGTTTTAGATTTTGACTTGAAATAAAGTGTTTTAGTTTGACATTTTGACTTGAAAGAAAGTTTTAGATTTTTACTTGAAATTAAGTGTTTTAGTATTACATTTTGACTTGAAATAAAGTGTTTTAGTTTGACATTTTGACTTGAAAGTGTTTTTGTTTGACATTTTAACTTGAAAGAAAAGGCTTTAGTTTAACAATTTGACTTGAAATAAAATTGTTTAAGTTTAACATTTTGTCTTGAAAGAAAGTGTTTTATTTTGACATTTTGATTTGAAAAAAAAAGCGTTTTAAGAAGACATTTTGACTTGAACTTGAAAGTGTTTTGGTTTGACATTTTGACTTGAAAGAAAGTGTCTTAGTTTGACATTTTGACTTGAAATAAAGTGTTTT
>NC_090739.1:211826-214326 GCF_036898095.1 Palaemon carinicauda | reverse complement strand
TCAGAATGGGTATGTCTATATATGTATATATATATATATATATATATATATATATATATATATATATATATTTATTTATATATATATATATTTATATATATACATATATTATATATATATATACATATATATATATATATATATATATATATATATATATATATATATATATATAAATTATATATATATATATATTCTACGCATTTCAGAAATTCTGCCAAAAGTCTTTTTTCACATACTCCTGTTATGTAGCGGAAGTAAACGTATAATATGTTTATGTTTATTTTCTGTAGTGTTTGTTTTGTATATGAAAAACACTTTATTCTAATGCAGTATAACAACACCCCTGGCAAGCGAAGTGACATTTGTTCGCATGAAAAATTATATAAGGAAATAACGTGGTTTCGTACCTCAATGTTGTTGGAATTTAATTCACTCTTTATTACGTAAAATCTACTGAGGTTTTATTTTAATTTGAATGGTGTAACCGGAAGTTATGCGTCGTTTTAAATTGCTCGCATTTTTTGGCGGATGTGTGGGAATTCTAGAAATAGCCTCTATGCAAAATGAGTTAGTGCTCATGAATATTATTATTATTATTATTATTATTATTATTATTATTATTATTATTATTATTATTATTATTATTATTATTTCTTGGTAGGAGACCCTCCTTCAAACAGGTGGAGTTGAATACTATGGCAGCCATAGTATATTTTTATTATTATTATTATTATTATTATTATTATTATTATTATTATTATTATTATTATTTTCCAAGCTACACTCCTATTTGGGAAAGCAGGATGCTATAAGCCCAAGGGCATCAACAGGGAAAATAGCCCAGTGAGGAAAGGAAACAATGAAGAATAAAATAATTTAAGAATATTAACAAAATTAAGATGAATATTTCTTATATAAACTATAAAAGCTTTAAGATAGGAAAGTGTGCCCGAGTGTACTCTCAAGCAAGAGAACTCTAACCCAAGGCAGTGGAAGACCATGGTACAGAGGCTATGGCACTACCCAAGACTAGAGAACAATGGTTTGATTTTAGAGTGTCCTTCTCCTACAAGAGCTGCTTACCATAGCTAAAGAGTCTCTTCTACCCTTACCAAGAGGAAAGTGGCCACTGAACAATTCCATTGCCATAAACCCTTGAGTGGAGAAGAATTGTTTTGTAATCTGTGTTGTCAAGTGTATGAGGACAGGGGAGAATATGTAGAGAATAGGCCAGACTATTCGGTGTGTGTGCGTAAGTGTAGGCAAATGGAAAATGAACCGTAATCAGAGAGAAGGATCCAATCTAGTACTGTATGGCCAGTTAAAAGACGCTATAATTCTCTGGTGGTAGTATGTTAACGGGTGGCTGGTGCCCCTACAAACCTAGTACCTATTAACTGTACTTTTAATTTCCTGGGAAAAAAATGAGAATAACTAGAGGGGCACTTAGTAGAGCACAGACCTCCACTGCGGCGGCTTATTTCTCGACCTTGACCTTTGACCTTAACATGCATTAATTGGTGTGGATTTTCATACACTCAAATATGAACCAAGTTTGAAGCGTCTGTGACAACGATGTCCAAACTTAAGGCTGATTACGTGAATTGGACATTTGGCTTGACTGTAGCTTTGACCTTTGACTTTGGCCTTCCAAAATGTAATCATTTCCAGCATATTACATAACAGTTAATCCCTGCATGTTTCATTACTCTGCGATTAAAGTTATGGCTAGGAAGCTGTTCACAAACAAACACATTGTGTGTTTGTTTGTGATTGATTGATTGAAAACTTTCAATCAATCAATCAATCAATCACAAACAAACACACAAACAGGGGATAAAACATAATTTCCTCCTAACTTCGTTGGCGGAGGTAATTTCCCAAAATTTCAATGTCTTATTTTAACATATAAACGAGATCTAGATATACAAGCTCTCCCTGAGAACCGACCCAAGCATTAAAAAATAATCATACATTTAGTAATGGCAAAGTCATTATTTCTCCTCTGAAAAAATATATATAAAGCGATCATCCTCAGGGGAGAAATTCTTAAGGGTGAAATTTAGCTTTGGGACTCGAAACCTGCGGTATTAATGAGGATAAATTCTTGGGGGGGAAAAGGATTCGTATTTGTAGAATTCCTGGAACGGCATTGTGCTGGAAGAAAACCATTGTTTTGCTTTCGTTAAATAGATGTTAAGAGCTAGAATAGAGATAACAATGGCATGATTGTGAGGGATAAGATATTCCAGCCCGTTACCACAGAGGCTTTATGAGAGAAGAGAGAGAGAGAGAGAGAGAGAGAGAGAGAGAGAGAGAGAGAGAGAGAGAGAGAGAGAGAGAGAGAATCAGTACGTCTAAACAAGAAATCATTAAAAATTTAAGTATGTAGCAGAGAGAGAGAGAGAGAGAGAGAGAGGAGAGAGAGAGAGAGAGAGAGAGAGAGAGAGAGAGAGAGAGAGAGAGAAGCCTGGCTTTACGGAGAGAGAGAGAGAGA
>NC_090739.1:206826-209326 GCF_036898095.1 Palaemon carinicauda | reverse complement strand
ATTTTCTCTGCCTTCATTCATGTTGAATTAAAACCATTCCATAATATTTTCTTCCTCTTGATAAATAGCACCTATCAAACGAATCCCTTTTTTTCCAATAAGTTATATAACGCGAATAGTGATAAAAATGGATTCCGGATAATACCTATGGATTTCGTGCAATAAAAATGATATTATCTATAATAATGATGGTTTTTTATGGTACGGTCCACGTCTGGCGAGGAACGTTAACTTGCGAGTTTTGCCGGCAAAAGATATGTTTAGGGAAGGTCGCAATCATAACTCCGGATTCCAACGATTGGACTGATTTTAAATGTCCAGATGTCACCCAGGGGGTCGCTTCTCAGCATTTGACCCGGTGGGTTGGTGGGTGATAGGACGGTCAATTTGGGGTGAGAGGAGGGTTAGTGGAGGGTTGGAAAGAGGTTAGGGGTAGTATTAGGAAGGTCATTGGAGGTCAGTGGTGGTGATAGGATGGTCAGTGGAGGTTTTAGAATGATCAGTTGGGGTTGATAGGAGGGTCAGTGGTGGTGGTAGGATGGTTAGTTGGCGATTGATAGGAGGGTCAGTGGGGGTTTGATAGGAGGGTCAGTGGTGGTGATAGGATGGTCTATTGCGGGTTGATAGGAGGGTCAGTTGGGGGTTAATAGAAGGGTCAGTTGGGGGTTGATAGAAGGGTCAGTTGGGGGTTGATTGGAGGGTCAGTTGGGGGTTAATAGGGTCAGTTGGGGGTTGATAGGCGTGTCAGTGGGGGTTGATAGGAGGGTCAGTGGTGGTGATATGAGGGTCATTGGGGGTTTGATAGGAGGGTCAGTAAGTTTTTATAGGAGGATCTATGGGGGTTAATAGAAGGATCAGCTGGGGGTTGATAGGATGGTCAGTTGGTGGTTGATAGGAGGATCAGTGGTGGTGATAGGATGGTCTATTGCGGGTTGATAGGAGGGTCAGTTGGGGGTTAATAGAAGGGTCAGTTAGGGGTTGATAGAAGGGTCAGTTGGGGGTTGATAGAAGGGTCATTGGGGGTTGATATGCGGGTCAGTTTGGTGATAGGATGGTCAGTTGCGGGTTGATAGGAGTGTCAGTGGGGGTTTGATAGGAGGGTCAGTGGTAGTGATATGAGGGTCATTGGGGGTTGATAGGAGGGTCAGTAAGTTTTTATAGGAGGGTCTATGGGGGTTAATAGGAGGATCAGTTGGGGGTTGATAGGAGGGTCAGTGGTAGTGATAGAAGAGTCACTGAGAAGTGATAGGATGGTCAGTTGGGGGATGAAGGGTCAGTGGTTGGTTGATAGGAGGGTCAGTTGAGGGTTGATAGGATGGTCAGTGGGGGTTTGATAGGAGGGTCAGGAAGGGTTTATAGGAAGGTCTATGGGGGTTAATAGAAGGGTCAGATGGAGGTTGATAGGAGGGTCAGTAGTTGGTGGTTAGGAGGGGCAGTGGTGGTGATAGGATGATTAGTTGGGGTTTGATAGGTGGGTCATTGGTGCTGATAGGATGGTCAGTTGGAGGTTGATATGAGGGTCAGTGTTGGTGATAGGATGGTCAGTTTGGGGTTGGTAGGAAGGTCAGTGGGGGTTTGATAGGAGGGTCAGTGGTGTTGATAGGATGGTCAGTGGGGGTTTGATAAAAGGGTCAGTGGTGGTGATAGGATGGTCAGTGAGGGTTTGATAGGAGGGTCAGTGGTGTTGTTAGGATGGTCAGTGAGGGTTTGATAGGAGGGTCAGTGGGGGTTTGATAGGAGGGTCAGTTTGGGCTTGATAGGAGGGTCATTGGATGGTTAGGGAAGTGATAAGAGGGTCAGTGGGGATGATAGGAGAGTCACTGAGGAGTGATAGGATCTAGGAGGATCCAAGGATAGGACGGTCAGTGGGGGGTTTGTTAGGAGGGTCATTGGGGTGATAGGAGGGTTGGGGATGTAATAAGAGGGTCAGTGGTGGTAAAAGGATTGTCAGTGGAGGTGATAGAAGGGTCAGTGGGTTTGTGGGTGAGGGAGAAAGGAGGGTAGGATACCAAAATTACACATAACTGCCCTCGTTATAAATTCTTTTTATCTTTGTATGAACTGCTATTATTGCAAATGTTTTCTTCTTAAAGACAAATTGCTCATGTTACGTTTCATGTCAGTTGAAGACATGAAATGCATTTATTACTATTCCCCTATACAGAAATGAACAGCCCTGACAGTTCTTCCTCCCTCATTTGCATGATTTTACTCTCATTTCGAATTCTTTTATTTGTGTGTGTAGTAACTACTATTATTACTAATGTGTTTATTTCTTAAAGACATATTTTTCATGTCATTTATAGCCACGAAATACATGTATTTACAATTAGTTGAAATGTATATATTTCAATTACATGAACTGCTTGTATTACAATTACAAGAAATGTATTTATTGCGATTACATTAATTGTAATTATTCCGATTGCACAAAATGTATTACGATTGCATGGAATGCATTTATTACAATTATATGAATGTATTTATTCTGAGTACATGA
>NC_090739.1:179433-189433 GCF_036898095.1 Palaemon carinicauda | reverse complement strand
CACACACACACACACACAAACAGGAGGTCAAAACATAACTTCCTTCAAACTTCGTTGTCGGAGGTGAATAGTCCTTGGAGCGAGATCCCTTTCCGCGGATATTCGTCGAAACGGGCGACCGCTCTGTCAAAAGTGAAAAAGGGGAGCTCAACGTCACATGTTGCAAATTCATGCGCCAAATCCGTAGGCAATCAAAGCTTTGCAAATCTCTCCTGAAATAGATCACCGGCCGTTTTCCCCCTTTTGAATATTACTGCTGACTTAATAGATTTGAACTCGTTTTATTTAAAGCGCCGGAGAGATGTTCCGTGTCTAATTGCTTCGAAGATTTCGCTGTAATCTCATGGTTATTGATATCCGGAGCTGTAAACACTTTACAGTGGTTATTTATGGTCGTGTCTCCTATATAATAAAGAGCAAGTGTCTGGTTATTTATATTTGTATATATATATATATATATATATATGTATATATATACATATATATATATATATATATATATATATATATATATATATATATATATATACAGTATATGTATACATATATATATATATATATATATATATATATATATATATTTATATGTATACATATATATATATGTATGTATGTATATATATATATATATATATATATATACACCCATAGATATATGCATATATATATCAGTATATATATATATATATATATATACCAATTATATCGTCGGAATCTAAAAGAATCTAATGTTATTGATACATGCGTCTTCTTACTTTATGTATATTATAGATTGACGAAGGGTTTGCAACACTGGAATCTGTTAAACCAACCAATTGAAAATCAATGTTTTTTAGCTCCAAAAAAGAACAAAAAAAACAAATGGAGGGTGGCGGGTAGGGTGGGAAAGTAGTCATACCCTGGTGAGAGCGTGGATGCGTTTGCGTGTGCATATCTATATATCTAATTTTCCGTCATTATTGACTGGTTGCAGACACTCGTTATAAAGAATGGAAAATTTACGATAGCTCTTAGGAAAAGATTGTATTAGTAAAATGGAAAGTTGTTAAAAAATGTTAGCTATACGGAATTAATTTAGGTACCCAAGTGTGTACATTAGATATTCAATATTTGATTTTTGTAGCGTCTCATTTACCGTTATTTGATAAAGAACTCTCATTTTAACTGTCTCCTCCTCATATTTTCTTCTTATTCTTCTTCCCCATCGTTATCTTTACATTAAGGGGTCGGTTGCTTGATGCGCCCTCTCTAATGCCTTTTATCAAAGGCATCCTCTTCCCCCAAACCTCTTCTCTCCATATCATCCGTCGCCTTATCTCGATATCTAATTCTCTCTCTCTCTGTCTCTCTCTCTCTCTCTCTCTCTCTCTCTCTCTCTCTCTCTCTCTCTCCGTTGACCCTACATTAAGGGGTCGGTTGCCTGATGCGGCCTCTCCAATGCCTTTTATCAAAGGCATCCTCTACCACCAAACCTCTTCTCTCCATATCATCCGTCGCCTTCTCTCTCTCTCTCTCTCTCTCTCTCTCTCTCTCTCTCTCTCTCTCTCCCTCCCTCCGTTAACCCTACATAAAGGGGTCGGTTGCTTGATGCGGCCTCTCCAATGCCTTTTATCAAAGGCATCCTCTACCACCAAACCTCTTCTCTCCATATCATCCGTCGCCTTCTCTCTCTCTCTCTCTCTCTCTCTCTCTCTCTCTCTCTCTCCCTCCCTCCGTTAACCCTACATAAAGGGGTCGGTTGCTTGATGCGGCCTCTCCAATGCCTTCGATCAAAGTCATCCTCTACCACCTAACCTCTTCTCTCCATATCATCCTTCACCATATCTCGCCATCTAATTCTCTGCCTTCCTCTTGATCTTCTCACCCTTACAGGTTCCCCCCAAGCCCTACTCACTCCCTCCCCATCATCCATCCTCACCATATGCCCACACCATCTCAGTCGTGACACTCTTATCATGTCTGTAATCTTTACTATGCCTGCCATTCTTCTTATTTCATCATTTTCCAATCTTTCAAACAGTGATATTCCCATAATCCACCATAGCATTCTCATCTCTGTTCCCTTTTACCTTAGATTACCTGAAATCTTTTTCCAATTTCCTTAAAATTAAAGCCAGTAAAACTGAAATTACCTTAAAATTACCTTGAAACCATGAAAATTACCTCAAACTAAGGCAATTACCTTAAAAGTTTAAACCCTGCTCTCAGGCTTTACTGCCTCTTTTCGTCTTAAGCCCCAATTTCTGATCCATACAATTATGAACCATGCCTGTTGTCTCCTCCTTTGTTAATGAGAAAAATCTAATGTCTCTTACCGTCAATTGAAATAGCTCGTTGTCATTGCTGTGTCAATCTTGAACTAGAAAGCATGTATGTGCTTTTCATCTTTTGTTAATGAAATTGGACAGTTATTTAACCTTTCCATTGTATTCATTTTCAATATTTCTCAGCTAATTTGAGAAATTACTAAAATTTGCTCACGGAGGTGATTTTTCGAATCATTGGATCATCGGAATAATCTCTCTCTCTCTCTCTCTCTCTCTCTCTCTCTCTCTCTCTCTCTCTCTCTCTCTCTCTCTCTCGAATTTAGTGGACAGATGATTGATGCTTATGATAATGCCACGTGAAACTTACAAACGTTGCTAACGTATGGCAATAATGAGCTAGTTTTCAATACCCAAGAAACGTTTCTAACGTATGGACATACTCAGTCAGTGTTCAATCCAAAAGAAACGTTTATAATGTATGGCAATAAGAAACGAGTGTTCAATGGAAAAGAAACGTTTCTAACGTATGGTAATGATGAACCCAGTGTTCAATCCACAAGAAACGTTTATAATGTATGGCAATAATGAGCTAGTGTTCAATCCACAAGAAACGTTTCTAACGTATGGTAATAATGAACCCAGTGTTCAATCCACAAGAAACGTTTATAATGTATGGCAATAATGATCCAGTGTTCAATGCACAAGAAACGTTTCTAACGTATGGCAATAATGAACAAGTGTTCACTGTACAAGAAACGTTTCTAACGTCTGGCAATAATGAGTCAGCGTTCAATCCATAGGGAACCTTTCTAACATATGACAATATTGGGCCAGTGTTCAATGCACAAAAAACGTTTTTAACGTAAGGAAATAATGGGGCAACGTTCAATGCACAAGAAACGTTTCTAACGTATGGCAATAATGAGCCAGTGTTTCAATCCGAAAGAAACGTTTACAATGTATGGCAATAATGAGTCAGCGTTCAATCCATGGTAAACCTTTCTAACATATAACAATATTGAGCCAGTGTTCAATCCAAAAGAAACGTTACTGATGTATGGCAATAATGAACCCAATGTTCAATCCACAAGAAACGTTTATAATGTATGGCAATACTGTACCAGTTTTCAATCCTCAAGAATTAGAAAATGGTCGGTTATAATAACCGTTTTAAAATCAAACGCTTTACGTGAGCAAGGAATGGAAATGCTAGAGGGTAAAGCAGAAAATAAAAGAGAATATTTTTTTACAGAATCAAAAATTAGTTTCTGTGTGGGTTTGCTGAATAGGAAAATATAAAGGTGGCTGAGAAAAAAAAAGATGGTTTTGTTGATTAGAATTTGAATTGAGAGTCCTTTGTTTTCAGAGGTGGTTATTGAAAAAAAATTTACTTCGTAAAGGGAATATCGCGAAGGGAAGATCAAGCTAGATTATTTTTTAGTGCTGAGTGAAAGGAAGGTGGTAAGGATTATAATGGGGAGATGAAAAATGGTTGGATGTTTGTTTGGTCATTGTTTGATCTAGATGGAAGTTGAGAAAAATCAAATGTTTGTTCGAGATGGAGTGGTGAAGATGCTGTTGTCCACAGAAGGAGTTGAAGTAAATTCAGTAGAAGAAGAAGAAGAAGAAGAAGAAGAAGAAGAAGAAGAAGAAGAAGAAGAAGAAAAAAAAGAGTACTAGTAAACATTTATAGATAATAGACTAGATCGCTAGGATAACGTTTGCAAGTACCACTGATTGTATATAATGAAGAGAAATTACAGACACTAGTGAAAGAGTCTGGAGAGAATTGAAAGAAGTTGAGAAAAAATCAAATGTTTGTTGGAGATGAAGTGGTGAAGATGCTGTTGTCCACAAAAGGAGTTGGAGTAAATTCAGTAGAAGAAGAAGAAGAAGAAGAAGAAGAAGAAGAAGAAGAAGAAGAAAAGAGTACTAGTAAACATTTATAGATAATGGACTAGATCGCTAGTATAACGTTTGCAAATACTACTGATTGTATAAAATGAAGAGATATTACAGAAACTAGTGAAAGAGTCCGAAGAGAATTGAAAGAAGAAAAAGGAAAAAGAAAATATGAGCAAAATTAAGAATATCAAGTTAATGTAAATTGAGAAAATGCTTTCTCCTTGGTTAATGTCTAAAGGTCACTCCAATATTATTATCATTTATTACAAGCTATTCTACAACCCTAATTAGAAAAGCAGGATACTATAAGCCCAAGGGCTCCAATAGGGAAAACTTGCCTTACGAGGGAATTTGTATTATTACAAATTCCCTTGTAAGGCAAAAAAACTAGTTCGTGAGATATGTACATTCATTTATATATACATATATATATATCCCTTTCTTAGTGGGGATACCTTAACGTAGTGAAAGGGGTTGTGTATCGCCATGATCAGCAAAGCTCTACTAGTTCGACCTACCTATACTAGGTCGGTTTCCCGTGATCGATCAGACAAAAGTTTCCCATCATCACCAATCCGCAGTTGGCCAGCCTGGTGATGAAAACTGACCAAACCCGAGACATGAATAAAAATATGTCTGAGGGCTTTGTCCTGCAGTGTTGTAGAAACGGCTATATTTGTTGTAATATATATATATATATATATATATATATATATATATATATATATATATATATATATATATATATATATATATACAGTATATATGTGTGTGTATATATTATGTATATATGTATATATACATATATATATATATATATATATATATATATATATATATATATATATATATATATATATATGTATTTATATTTATATATACATCACGTAAAGACAAGACATTACATGTTAGCCCCCTCTAAATTAAATTATAGTTTTAATGTTTCAAAAACTATTAATAAAAACTGACCTATATATGTTTCTCTAAAATAACAAACTTTGACTTACTTCTCGTAACTGTATCTCATCGTAGTTTGTGGAAAATCAATGTAATCCTTTGATTATGTGTCTTAAGGATTTTGTTTACTTAATCTATGATACATTACATATGTACGTGTGTGACAATATTTATGTGTATGCATATGTAATTGGCTGTTGGCTATATTTGTTATTTGCACGTAAAAGATTTGTTGTTAATCTCGTGATTTTGTTGCTATATTTGGATATTTTCTTATTATGACTTTGTTTATTGCTAGCTAGAAAAACCTGTAATTTGTAAATCTTCAGATGAATGAATTGTTTTCTCATTTTTGTAAACAACTGTGATATTAAGGATGTCTTTCATTTATTTTATTTTCTATATTTGTTGTCATGATCGTGGATAACTCATTGAATTGCATTTAACAATGACAGTTTTAGATTTAGGTAGAGAGAATATGTGAGTTTTAACTGGCCAGGCAGTACTACATTAGATCCTTCTTTGGTTACGGTTCACTTTCCATTTACTTACACATACACCGAATAGTCTGGCTTATTCTTCACAGATTCTCGTTTCCTCATACACCTGACAACACTGAGATTACCTAACAATTCTTCTTCACCCAAAGGGTTAACTACTGCACTGTATTTGTTCACTGGCTACTTTCCTCTTAGTAAGGGTAGAAGAGACTCTTTAGCTATGGCAAGCAGCTCTTCTAGGAGGACACTCCAAGATCAAACCATAGTTCTCTAGCCTTGGGTAGGGCCATAGCCTCTGCCCCATGGTCATCCACTGTCTTGGGTTAGAGTTCTCTTGCTTGGGGGTACACTCGGGCACACTATGCTATCTATCTATCTATCTATCTATCTATATATATATATATATATATATATATATATATATATATATATATATTTGTGTGTGTGTGTGTGTGTGTGTATGAGTACAGTATATAGTTATCCAAAGTGCTTCAAAAAGTCTGGACTTTTCTGTAATGATTATTATTATTATATATTATTATTATTAGCATCGTTGTTGTTGTTGTTGTTGTTGTTGTTGTTGTTGTTGTTCGTAGTAGTAGTAGTAGTAGTAGTAGTAGTAGTAGTAGTAGCAGCAGGACCTGAGTCTCTGTGTATAACACCGTCAACAATCCAGCGAACTCGCGAATCCGAAATTCCTCTCAAATATCGGGTGACGACGAAATAGCTACATCGCACGAAGGGAGAATAAATAAAAAGAGTTGGCGCACGCAGTTCCTCAATAAATACGGCTGTGTTTAAGCGTCAGATTTATCCTTCCCTCCCAAATCCTCAAAATACAATAAACAACAACAACAACAACAACAACTACGCCAGCATGAAATACTCGGGCAATAAACCCTGGCCCGAGTCAAGACGAGATAGAAGTCAGGGACGTAAATTTCCCCCCACAGCGTTGATTTGAATAGTTTTGTTTAGTCTGATAATTCCCTCGTGATGTTTCGGTGTTTATTAAGGTGGAAATATGTTTGCTTGGTGTTGTTTAGGTGCTTGTTTTCGTGTTTTTTTTTTTTTTTTTTTTTTTTTTTTTTTTTTTTTTTTTTTTTTTTTTTTCATCCGTGCTTGTTACACACACACACAAGCATGCTTGTATACAGTATGTTATCTAAATGCATGTTTTCATGTTCCTTTATCCAAGCTTTTTACACACACATACATACACACACACACATGCTAGCATATGTTATCTAGGTGCTTATCTACATGTTCCTTTATCCGCTCTTGTTACACACACATACACACACACACATTCTTGCATAACACACATTCTTGCATATGTTATCCAAGTGCATATCTTCATGTTCATTTATCCGCTCTTGTTACGCAAACACACACACATACACACACACACACGCACGCTTGCATCGGTTGTCTAAGTGCATATCATCATGTTCCTTTATGTGCGCTTTTTACACACACACACACACACACTTGCAACTGTTATTCGCGCTTGCTATAAACACATACACACAGTATAGATATCTTAACGTGGTGTAAGGGTTTGTGTATCACCATGATCATCAAAGCTGTACTAGTCAAAGCCACCCGTACTAAGTTGGTTTACTGTTAGTGATCAGATCAAAATCTCCCACCATCACCAATCTTCACTGGCCAGCCTGGTAATAAAAGCTGGCCAAACCTCAGACATGAATAATGCCATGTCTGAGGACTTTGTCCTGCAGTGGGTTAGAAACGCCTTTATTTGTTGTTGTTATTGTTGTTGTTGTTGTTGTGCGTGTGAGTCTGTATGTATATATATATATATATATATATATATATATATATATATATATATATATATATATATATATATATATATATATATATAAATAAATAAATAATGGTTGATTTAAAAGTGAGGTCATTATTATCTTTTATCTTACTTATTTCCCGTCATGTCTTCTCCTACTTTTTTTTTCCGGATAGTCTGTGACGGGCCGAGAGAAGGTTGTGACTCAAAGACAGGATGAAAGCAACTGAGTGAGTTTATTATAGAACACTCTCCTTTATATACAAAAGCTCAAGGCAACTGGAAATTTCCTGTTCAAAATTAACACCGTTACCGATGAGAAAAACAGACATGTTATTTCAGGTTCTTTTTAGTGCGAGGGGAGAGCGAAGATACAAGCATAATATATACACAAAATGAGCTATGTACGATCGTGTGAAACACGGTTGGTACATGGTTCCCCCCTAAAAATGACATACTGTACATATTAAATAGGGCGCCCTGAATCTGGAGTGGTAGTAGCAAAAACTGCGGCCGATTAGCGGCAGTGGTGTGGCTGTAGAAGTCGTTGGTTGGGGCACGAGCGAGTGGTGGATGATGGGTGGCTTTGTTGCTGATCCGGCTCGTCACGGGGGTAGGCGTGTGTCCTACGGCATTCATAGGCGTGTGTGTCCCACGGCATTCATAGGCCTACGGCATTCATAGGCGTGTGTGTCCTACGGCATTCATGTCAGCTTCGGTTGAAGTTGAATAGGTGTCCTCTTCGTCACGACTGAAGGCGTTGGTGGAGGTTTTGAAGGTCATGAAGTGGCTGTCCATAAGGGCGTCGGCTTTGGTCATCAAGTCCTTTATGGGTAAACTATTGACATTGGTATGGCAGTGCGTACAGGTTCGGGTAAACGACTTACCCCAAGGGCATGAAGTAGGTTCACCTCATGAGGATAGCCGTCTGCGGCAGGTTGCAGGCGAGTGATACTGGTCATTTTCCCGAGGGTGAGTGAAGCCCTTTGGTCCCCCAACGGTTGTTGAGAGAGCTGAAAAATTTTTGCTATACGGGTGGCTGGCGACGGCGACTACTGCTGCAGAAGGTATGCGTTGACGGCGTCATTGTAACAGTGAGGAGGGGGGGGTGGGGGGGGGGAGCGAGTCGCTCTAGGGTCACCAATGTGACGGGCCAAGAGAAGGTTATGACTCAAAAACAGGATGAAAGCAACTAAGTTAGTTTATTATAGAACACTGTCCTTTATATACAAAAGCTCAAGGCAACTGGAAATATCCTGTTCAAAATCAACACCGTTACCGATGAGAAAAACAGACATGTTTTTTCAAGTTCTTTTTAGTGCGAGGGGAGAGCGAAGATACAAGCGTAATATATACACAAAATGAACTATGTACGATCGTGTAAAACACGGTTGGTACAAGTCTTAACAATTCTCTATTTCTTATTTTATAGAAAATTCCACTCACAACTTGCATTTATATAAATTTTATCTTGATTGTATATCATAGAAAATAATTCACATGTTGAGTGAGCTGTGTCTCCGGTGTTGCAATAAGAATAATTAATCATGTACATCAGTCCAAATAATACCCAAAACTTAATTATTCGTGTTGAATACCAAACTTTTAATTTCAAGAGAAAGTTGGGAGAAGTTTATCGTCGTGATAAGTAGAGCAAAACTCTTTTTTATATTTCGTTATTTATGAAATTACTGAACGTTGTTTTTTTTTTTTTTTTTTTTTTTTTTTTTTTTTTTTTTTTTTTTGAAAGTGGGTCTCCGTCTTATTCTGGAGTACGAAAGGTGTACTGAATGAACCTTTCCTGCAAAAACAATAAAGTTAAATAATTTAGATAAATTTTCAAATCTTTTAGTTTTTCTCTCTCTGACGGAATGAAATTTTTTTTTCAAATACAATAAAATAATTTAAATAAATGTTCAAATATTTAAGTTTTCTCTCAATGACGGAACGAAATTTTTTTTTCTAAAACAATAAAACAAATAATTTTAATAAATTTTCAAATCTTTTAGTTTTTCTCTCTATGACGGAATGAACCTTGTTTTCAAAAACAATATAAATTAATAATTTAAATGAATTTTCAAATATTTCAGTTTTTCTCTCTATGACGGAATGAACTTTTTTTTTCAAAAACAGTAAAACAAATGTTTTTATTAATTTTCAAATAATTTAGTTTTTCTCTCTATGACGGAACTAACTTTTTTTTTTTTCAAAAACAGTAAAACAAAAATTTAAAAAAAAATTCAAATATTTTAGTTTTTCTCTCCTGTCATGGAATTTTCACTCTTAGTTTTAGCACCATTAACATTCTTTGAATTCACGAAAATATTACGTTTGAATACATTAATCAAGTTATTCCATGAAACGGGTATACAAATTGTTTGAAACTGGTATTCACATTTTTTGTCATTTAAAAAAAAAAATAAGATTAGTTGGAAATGCTAATAAATAGACCACAAATGAAAGAACAGTTTTATTAGTTTCTTATTAAATAAGATTAGTTCGAAATGCTAATAAATAGACCACAAACGGAAGTTTTTTTTTTTTTTTTTTTTTTTTTTTTT
>NC_090739.1:166933-174433 GCF_036898095.1 Palaemon carinicauda | reverse complement strand
CACGAAGACACTAGAGGATATTCTCCTGCTTAAAGAACACTGGTAAAAATAAATTACTGGGAAAATACAATAACTAATTGGAACATGATATATTCAGGAGACGGGAAAAACAGTGGGGAAATCTCGGGGGAAAACAGGAAAAATGCGGAGGGGTAAAGAGGGAGGGTCGCGAAGCTGTGTTTGCAATATGTCCTTGGAATTTATAGAATCCGGAAGATGCCTCGGTGTGAAATGCGAATTAAATAGTTTAAGCAATATGTTCGGGTGGAGATTGTAATTGAATAGGGGAGGGGTGGTGAATGGAGGAATGAGACGAGGAAATATTAGACTTTTTTTTGATACGGTAAGAAATGTTCTACTTATTTTTAGTCTCTTTTTGCTTGGTTTTACTGCGGGGATAATTATACAGTAAATTGATTTTGCAAATGCAACAGCCTTTTACTTTTTAGAGTTGATTATATTAATAATTTTCTGATTTTTTTATGTTAATTTTTTAACGATTGAGACAGTAGTAAATTTTCTACATACTTTAGTCTTTTTTTCTTGTTCGGGTGTCCTACAGGAATAATTATTAAGTAAATGGATTTTACAAATGTACTAACATTTTACATTTTAAGAGTTAATCATAAATATTTTTAAGTCTTTTTTTATTAGTTTTAAGGAATGAGACAGTAGGAAATGTTCAGCTGTACTGCTGAAATAATTTTTCAGTAAATAAATTTTACATATGTACCAGCATTTTACATTTTAGAGTTAATCATATAAATATTTTTTAAGTCTTTTTTTATATTTTTTTAAGAAATGAGACAGTAGAAAATGTTCTGCATACTTTTGTCTTTCTTTTCCCCACCGGCTGTACTGCTGAAATATTTATTCAGTAAATTGATTTTACCAATGTACCAGCATTTTACATTTTAGAGTTAATCCTATAAATATTTTTTAAGTTTTTTTTTTATATTTTTTTAAGAAATTTTCTCCATACTTTTGTCTTTTTTTTCCTCGGCTGTACTGCTGAAATAATTATTCAGTAAATGTATTTTGCAAATATAACAGCAATTTAATTATTATTGCTAATCATATAATTACCTTTTAGCCTTTTTTCATAATTTTTGAAGGCATGAGATTTTTTGCTCAGCTGTACTGTAAGAATAATTATTCAGTAAATGTACTAGTATAACAGTATTTTACTTTTTATAGAGTTAATCATATAATTAATTTTTAGTCCCTTTTTTCTATAATTTTTATGGAATGAGGCAAGGAAGAATTCTGCCTTTTTTTCCTTGATTGTACTGCAGAAATAATTATCTAGTAAATTAATTTTATAAATACAAAAGCAATTTAATTTTTATAGAGTTAATCATATAAATGATATTTTTTTAAGGAATGTCTTTTTAATTATTTCGTTCTGATGTACCTCAGTTAATTGATTTTACAAATATATCAGCTATTTACTTTTTATAGTATTAATCATATAAATGATACTTTAGTTGTTTTTTTTTGTGGGGGGGGGGCGGGGGGGGGCGCTTATCTTTAAGGAATGATAGTAAGAAAAATTCTGCATAATTTTGTCTTTTTTCATTTCGTTATGATAGACCTCAGTTAATTGATTTTACAAATATATGCCTTATTATAGAGTAAGTTATATAGATAATTTTTACAATATGTTATCTGTCTATTTGCATGTTTATATTTTGAATTCATGTGATTTTAAAGTCTTGTGTTTAGTTACGATCTTTTTTTTTTCATATATTTTCAATTCATACGCTAAGTGCTTATATACATATTGAAGCTTTTGTTGTAAATCAAACATATATTTACGATTATACAATACGAATAAACATCACATTATGAAAATTATTCATAAGTTATATCTTGGTTATTATTATTATTTTTATTATTATTATTATTATTATTATTATTATTATTATTATTATTCTTATTATTATTATTACTAGCTAAGCTACAACCCTTGTTGGAAAAGCAAGATGCTGCCCAGGTTTCCAACAGGGAAAAATAGCCCAGTGAGGAAAGGAAATAACGAAATAAACAAAGGATTTAAGAAGTAATGAACAATTAAAATTAAATATTTTTAAACATTAACAACAATGAAACAGATATTTCATATATAAAGTATGAAAATACTTATAAGTTTAAAATAGAATAGTGAAAATGGTAATCTAAAATAAATTGTAGCTTAGATAATTTCATCCATTTAAAGTGTAGAATAGTAAAACTGAAAATTCAAAAGGTTTTTGCTAAATAGTCCTTAATAATATAGTATAGCTTTGATAATTATATACATTTGAAAAATAGAATAGTGAAAATGGGAATCCAAAAAGTTTTGGTTATAGAGCCTTTGATAAAATAGTATAGCTTTGATAATTATATACTTTTGAAATAAGGAATAGAGAACATGGGAATCCGAAAATGTTTTTGCTGAATAGTCCATAATAATATATATAGCTTTGATAATTATATACTTTTGAAATATAGAATAATGAAAATGGGAATCCAAATATTTTTCCCAAATAGTCCTTAATAATATAGCATTTGAAAAGTAGAATAGTAAACATGGAAATCCAAAATGGTTTTGCTATATATTCCCTAATAATTTAGTATAGCTTTGATAATTATATACATTTGAAATATAGAATAGTGGAAAACAATATCCATTTTTTTTCGCATAGTAGTCTTCAGTATAGCTTTGATAATTATATGCATTTGTAAAATAGAATATAGTATCTGTGAAATTAATTTTCCAATAGAAATAGAATTATTGAGATATCATATATATAAAATTTTTTTTGTTAAAGTTCTTATACTTTATATAGGAAATATTTATTTGAATGTTACTGTTCTTAAAACATTTTATTTTTACTTGTTTCCTCTCCTCACTGGGCTATTTTCCCCGTTGGAGCCCGTGGGTTTATAGCATCCTGCTTTTCCAACTATACTCAATTTTTTTTTTAATGAGGCGCATTTGCACCGATTCCCAGAGGTGTCCATTTAGCTGGGAAAGGTTTCCTGCTATCTGATTGGTTAGAATTATCTTGTCCAACCAATCAGCGATCAGGAAACTTTTCCGAGCTGAAAGGGCACCCCTGCGAGTCTGTGCAAATCTGCCTCGCTAAAAAGATTTGACTATAGGGTTGTAGCTTAGCAATTGATAATAATAATAATAATAATAATGATAATAATGATGATGATGATGATGATGATAAATTTAATCAAACTACAAGGTTTTGATGTTCAAGAAACGCTAGAGTGCATTATAACAAATTAAAGGCTCAGTTGTGTTACTATTACAAATTCTGCATAAGTTTTAGAGCAGGGTACGAATCCATTAGTATTCTTAAGCACTGGATAACCATCCTTCAGAAAACTCTTTGTAAATGAACAATGAAACTTATGTTTACAAATTTCTCGTTTTGAGAATGCTGTATGTCCTTATAAATCTCAAGTCTCTCTCTCTCTCTCTCTCTCTCTCTCTCTCTCTCTCTCACAGTTTACAAAATGAAAAATACACATTTTCAGAATTTTGTATGTCCTTATAACACACACACACACACACACACACTCTCTCTCTCTCTCTCTCTCTCTCTCTCTCTCTCTCTCTCTGGTCCAGGTCACCCACTCCATATAATGAGATGAATCTCATCAGCTTCACGACGTCTACGTAGATATCAGTTTGTTTGGTAAAAAATTCGTTTTTGCGTTACAACGGCGCATCATTTTTTAACCCCTATATGAATGAAAGATTTGATTTGAGAGAGAGAGAGAGAGAGAGAGAGAGAGAGAGAGAGAGAGAGAGTTACAAAGTTATAAAATTGTGTATTTTGCCTTTTGAAAGCTGGTCGAGAGAGAGAGAGAGAGAGAGAGAGAGAGAGAGAGAGTTATAAGGATATACAACGTATTGTAAACAGTTACATTGTGTGTGTGGTGAGAGAGAGAGAGAGAGAGAGAGAGAGAGAGAAAAATTGTGTATTTTGCCTTTTGAAAACTGGTCGAAAGAGAGAGAGAGAGAGAGAGAGAGAGAGAGAGAGAGAGAGAATTGTGTATTTTGCCTTTTGAAAACTGGTCGAAAGAGAGAGAGAGAGAGAGAGAGAGGAGAGAGAGAGAGATAGAGAATTTTTTTGTCATCGACATAATTCCATTTCCTAAGAGAAAAAAAGAGAGATTTCTCTTTCCCAAAACGAGAGAAAAATCTAAAAATCTGGTTCATCGCAATCGTGATGGGCCTCATGAAATGGAAAGAAATTGAAATTCGATTTTTTCCCTGTTTCGATTTTCATTAGCTTGTCTCATTATCGTTATTGGATACTTTTGCCTGGTCCAGTCGAATTTTATCATGGATCTTTCTCTCGTTTCCGTTTTATGAGGTCATATTTGCATTTATTGATTTTCAAGGTTTTTAAAAAGCGTAGGTATTTATGGTTGATAATTAAATCGCCTAATGAACAATGATTTTTTTTGGATTTGGTCGACTAAAGATACACATTCAATTAACTATTATCTGATATAATCGTATTATTGTTATCATTTGCGTATCCAAGTGTTTGAGTGGTCAGACATAATAATAAAAATAATAATAATAATAATAATAATAATAATAATATTATTATTATTATTATTATTATTATTATTATTTGGTAAGCTACAACCCTAGTTGGAAATGAAGGATGCTATAAGCCTGAGGGCTCAAACAGGGAAAATAGCCCAGAGAGGAAATGAAATAATCAATTAAATAAACTACATAGGCTATGAGAAGAAATGAATAACAATACTAACGATCTTAAGAACAGTAGCAACATTAGAATAGGTCTTTCATATATAAACTAAAAAAACTTTAACAAAACAAGAGGAAGAGAAATTAGAACAGTGTGCCCAAGTTTACCCTCAAGCATGAGAACTCTACCTGAAGATAGTGCAAGACCGGTACAGAGGCTAAGGCACTACCCAATACTAGAGAACAAAGGTTTGATTTTGGAGTGTCCTTTTCCTCCAAGAGTTGCTTACCATAGCTAAAAAACCAATTTTACCCTTATCAAGAGGAAAGTTGCCACTGAACAATTACAGTGCAGTAGTTAACCCTTTGAACGAGGAAGAATTTTTTGGTAATATCAGTGTTGTCAGGTGTATGAGGACAGAGGAGAATGTGTAAAGAATATGCCAGACTATTCGGTGTATGTATAAGCAAAGAAAAGTGAGCCATAACCAGAAAGAGGGATCCAATATAGTACTGTCTTGCCAGTCAAAGGACTCAATAACTCTCTAGCGGTAGTATCTCAATGGGTGGATGGTGTCCTAGCCAACCTACTACCTATTAGGCTGTGTAGGTAAGGGAGAAATAAGCCGTAACCAGAGAGAGGGATCCAATGTAGTACTGTCTGGCCAGTCAAAGGAACCAATAACTCTCTAGTGGTAGTATCTCAACGAGTGGGTGGTGCTCTAGGCAACTTACTACCTATTAGGCTGTGTAGGTAAGGGAGAAATAAGCCGTAACCAGAGAGAGGGATCCAATGTATTACTGTCTTGCCAGTCAAAGGACCCAATAACTCTCTAGTGATAGTATCTCAACGGGTGGATGGTGCTAGGGCCATAGAGCCAATTATTCAGTGTAGCATGAAAGGGTTCTTGATAATAGGAAAGAATATCATGCTCGAAGGACAGTTTGTTTAGCTGATTAGTTTATGTGGAACATTACCTTAGTTTATTACTACTGTAAATTACAGTCTTTTAAGAGTTTGGCATCATATTGTGCTACACTGTTCGTAATCCAATACTTACATATATGTGTATATATTAGATACATTTATATGTTTATATACGCATGTGTATATATGTATGTTCATGAATATGTATGTATGTATGTATATATGTGTATATATATATATATATATATATATATCATATATATATATGTACATATATAAATATATATATTTAAAGTAATTATTTCTATATTTACTGTATATATGAAGGCTATATATATATATATATATATATATAAATATCTATATATATATATATATATATACATATATGTTTATACATAAATGTATGTATATGTATGTGTGCGCATTCATATGAATATGATTATTTGTATACATACATATATATATATATATATATATGTGTGTATATATATATATATATATATATGTGTGTGTGTGTGTATTTTCATATCTTAATAAATATATGTATATATAGATATATGAGAGAGAAACAGAAAGATGATTTTTCAATATCTTGATTACAGCTAAAATTGATTTTGGCGAAGATGAAATATGCTGATATGATTTATGTCGGCAATTACAATCTTTTTCGCATGGAATTGGAATGTCGGCAAGAATGTAATACATTGATTTGCAATCAATAGGAATTAATGGGCCAATGATTTTTAACGAAATGCTTTAGTTGATGAGTTATAGACTTTCCAATTTATCAACGAAAGTTATCTTTTATTATTATTATTATTATTATTATTATTATTATTACCTAAGCTATAATTTTATTATTATTACTATTACTGTTTATATTATTATTATTATTATTATTATTACCTAAGCTATAATTTTATTATTACTATTATTGTTTATATTATTATTAATATTATTGTTATTACTTAATAAGCTACAATTTTATTAATGTTATTGTTATTATTATTATTATTATCATTATTATTATTATTATTACCTAAGCTATAATTTTATTATTGTTACTATTATTATTATTATTATTATTATTATTATTACTTAATAAGCTACAATTTTATTAATAATATTATTATTATTATTATTATTATTATTATTACTAGCTAAGCTACAACCCTATTTGGAAAAACATGATGCTATAAGCCCAAGTGTTCCAACAGGGAAAAATAGCCCAGTGAGGAAAGGAAGCAATGAAATAGATAAACTCCAAGAGAAGTAATAACAATCAAAATAAAACATTTTAAAATAATTAACAGCATTAAATTAGATCTATCTTATATAAACGAAAAACTTCATTAAATCAAGATGAGGTAACTCATGGATATAAAGTAATTTTTCTTTTTATGAAATTGTGATGAATGGAATTGTAAATGAAAAGGAAATATTTTAGATTTTTCTTTTTTAGGAAATTCCTCATCGTTAATATTTTTGTAACTCGTTTAGGGATTTTTTTTTTTTATATTTTGATGAATGGCATTTCCTTTGCATTGTAAATGGTAAGGGAAATGTCACAGATTTTTATTTGAAATAACTTTTCTTGATTCAGTTTTTTTTTTTTTTAAGGATTTTAATTTTATTTTTTTTTTAGAAAATTCCTTTTTCTGTATCTAGCGTGCATTATTAATCACGCCAGAGTCGAGAAGAAAAGGAGTTATTTATCATGTTTTTGTTTTTTTTCATAAAGTTTCTCTTCGTATTTTTCCTCCTAATGGCATTTAGATTGTTGCAATCCGACAAGGGAGAAAATATGAAAATGTCGTTGAATAGAACAAGGAATTATGAGACA
>NC_090739.1:146235-161235 GCF_036898095.1 Palaemon carinicauda | reverse complement strand
AGTGTTGTGGTGGTCTATATGGTAACGTCCGTGACTGTTGGTCGCCAGACTGGGGTTCGAGTCCTGCTCACACTCGTTAATTCCTTTGGTCACTGCAATCTCACCATCCTTATGAGCTAAGGATGGAGGCTTGGGGATGCCTATATGTTTTATCTGCTGAGTCATCAGCAGCCATTGCCTGGCCCTCCTCGGTCCTAGCTTGGTTGGAGAGGAGGCTTGGTCGCTGATTATATGTATATATGGTCAGCCTCTAGGGCATTTTTCTGCTAAATATGGGAGTGTCACTGTCCCTTGCCTTTGCCATTCATGAGTGGCCTTTAAACCTTTAAACATATGATCAATGCCCAAACCCCCTTGCATTAAGTTAGGATAGGCTCCCCCAAACCCCTCATCTTTAGCTCATAAGGATGGTGAGTTTACAGACACTATAAGATACTATCGAGCTTGAGTGGGTGTCGAACCCGCGTCCAGCAGATCGCTAGACAGGGACGTTACCAATAGGCTACCACAGCCCTAGTGTTTCAATCTTACAACGGCTTCTGGGGTCGAACCTAAACTTAAATTTTCAAAGCTTATGAATAATTGTGAACATTAAATCAATGGAAAAAGTAATATTTTTTACTCGAGTATCACCAAAACATTTAATAATGTTAATTATATTTTAGTTAGATTGTATTAAAAATCCATTAGAAATTTTCTCCGCTCCGTCGTTTTTACTACTTCATTGGAAAGCCATTTCAAAACTATTGAGTTAATAAAAGTGAATTTGTAATATTTGATTTGTAACAGAGGGTCTATAGCATTTATAGTTCAGAACGCTCAACGTTTATCTACCCCCCCCCCCCAAAAAAAATAAATAAATAAATAAATAAATTCATTCTGTCTATTATGACTTATGTAAGCTTTTTTTTTTCTTTTTTTATTTTTTATTTTTTTTTTACTTTGATTAAAAAAACATGAAAATATTCGGATATTTTCCAAGAGACTAACAGTAGTTAAGGTGGTCTACATGTTTTAAGGTCCCTCAAGCGTGGCAGAGACACAATTTCCTAGAGACTGACCATATATACGTATGATCAGCGCCCTTCCACCCAAGTATTGACCAGGATGAGCCAGATAATAGCCCCTAAACCTCTAATCCATGACTCAGAAGGATGGTGAGGACAGTATTGGGCTGTTAGCTGAGCTCGAACTCTCGACTTACGGATTGCAAGTCAAAAACGTTCCACTAAAGGTTTAAAAGTCTCTCATGAATGGCAGAGGCAAGGCACAGGGCAGTGTCCTAGAGACTAACCATATATACAAAGGATAAGTGCCAACGCCTACTTACCATCTTGATAGGACCAAGGAGGGCCAGGCAATATCTGCTGATGACTCAGCAGTTAGATCAATAGGCTCCCCTAATCCCCATATCCCTATTGGAATTCAAGTGGATCTAGAAACTTCTCATGATTATATTTCATGACATACATGTTATGTACAGTACTACATTGGATCCTTCTCTCTGGTTACGGCACTGTAATTGTCCAGTGGCTACTTTCCTCTTGTTAAGAGTAGAAGAGAAACTGTAGCTCTTCTAGGAGAAGGACACTTCAAAGTACAATCTGTTACTCCTGAAAAGAGAGAAAGAGAGAAAAAGTACAATCTGTCACTTAAGATGAAAGACAGACCAACTACAATCTGTTACTCGTGGAGAGAGAGAGAGAGAGAGAGAGAGAGAGAGAGAGAGAGAGAGAGAGAGAGAGAGAGAGAGAGAGAGAGAGAGATAATTATTTTATACTATATTAATTTATATATGGTTTTTCCTTCATTGGTGTCCCACCTCCATCAGAGTGGGAGAGGCAGCAATATAAACATTAGGGAAGGTTCTTTGAAATATAAGGAATTTTATATATGTCTACCTACCGAGTTATTAGGTGGTTATTTAAATTCTGGGAAAGCAATAATTAGCAAGATATGTTGAGGAAGGGGTTAACATAGATGCTGATGTACCAGAAACTACTAAGATATATTGAGCTTGAGCTGGTTTTGAACACCCGTCCAACAGATTGCGAGACAGAGACTTTTAGAATAGGCTACCACAACATATACTCAACTTTTTTTTTAACGAGGTGCATTTGCACTGATTCACAGGGATGCCCTTTTAGCTCGGAAAAGTTTCCCACCAGCTGATTGGTTAGAATTATTTTGTCCAAGCAATCAGCTGGTAGGAAACTTTTCCGAGCTAAAGGGGCACAAATGCGAGTCAGTGCAAATGCGCTACATTAAAAAATATAATATAATACAGACTGATACGTATTGCAACACCATTTTTAGTCCCAAGGCTTCAAAACAGAGCTTAGAATAAGTGAACTCACACACAGTGATAATGATGTATTCAGAGAATATTTTTTTTCTAGAATCCAAAATTACTTTCCCACTGGCTCTAGCAAGGCAGTTCTTCCTTTCTTTTTATATTATCTTCCCTTTCCCTCTTTCTTTCTTTCTTTTGTCTTCCCTTTCCTTTCTTCCATTCCTTATCATCTTTTCTATCTTCCCTTTCATTCTTTTTTTCTGTTTTTCATTTCCTTCTTTCTTTCTTTTCTGTCTTCCCTTTCCCTCTTTCTATCATCCTTTTCTGTCTTCCCTTTCCTTTCTTTCTTTCCTTATCTTCTTTTCTAACTTCCCTTTCCTTCTTTCTTTCTTTTCTGTCTTCCCTTTCCCTCTTTCTTTCTTCCTTTTCTGTCTTCCCTTTCCTTTCTTTCTTTCCTTATCTTGTTTTCTATCTTCCCTCTCCTTCTTTCTTTCTTTTCTGTCTTCTCTTTCCTTCTTTCTTTCTTTTCTGTCTTCCCTTTCCCTCTTTCTTTCTTCATTTTCTGTCTTCCCTTTCCTTTCTTTCTTTCCTTATCTTCTTTTCTAACTTCCCTTTCCTTCTTTCTTTCTTTTCTGTCTTCCCTTTCCCTCTTTCTTTCTTCCTTTTCTGTCTTCCCTTTCTTTTCTTTCTTTCCTTATCTTGTTTTCTATCTTCCCTTTCCTTCTTTCTTTCTTTTCCTGCTTCCCTTTCCTCCTTTCTTTCTTTTCTGTCTTCCCTTTCCTTCTTTCTTTCTTCCTTTTCTGTCTTCCCCTCCTTTCTTTCCTTATCTTCTTTTCTATCCTACCTTTCCTTCCTTCTTTCTTTTCTGTCTTCCTTTTCTGTCTTCCCTTTCCCTCTTACTTTTCTTCTTTTCTGTCTTCCCTTTCCTTTCTTTCTTTCCTTATCTCCTTTTCTATCTTCCCTTTCCTTTCTTTCTTTCCTTTCTATCTTCCCTTTCCTTTCTTTCTTTCCTTTCTATCTTCCCTTTCCTTTCTTTCTTTCCTTTCTATCTTCCCTTTCCTTTCTTTCTTTCCTTTCTATCTTCCCTTTCCTGCTTTCTTTCATTTCTGTCTCTCCTTTCCTTCTTTGTTTCTTTTCTGTCTTCCCTTTCCTTCTTTCATTCTTTTCTGTCTTCCCTTTCCCTCTTTATTACTGTCTTTTCTGTCTTTCTCTTCCTTCTTTCTCTCTTTTACTGTCGTCCCTTTCCCTCTTTCTTTCTTTTCTGTCTTCCTTTTCCTTCTTTCTTTCTTTTCTGTCTTCCCTTTCCCTCTTTCTTTTGTCTTCCCTTTCCCTCTTTCTTTCTTTTCTATCTTCCCTTTTCTTTCTTTCTTTCCTTATCTTTTCTATCTTTCCTTCCCTTCTTTCTTTCTTCTCTGTCTTCCCTTTCCTCCTTTCTTTCTTTTCTGTCGTCCCTTTCCTTCTTTCTTTCTTTTATGTCTTCCCTTTCCCTCTTTATTACTGTCTTTTTTGTCTTTCTTTTCCTTCTTTCTCTCTTTTCTGCCTTCCCCTTCCTTCTTTCTTCCTTTTCTTCCTTCCCTTTCCCTCTTTCTTTCTTTTCTTCCTTCCCCTTCCTTCTTTCTTTCTTTTCTGTCTTCCCTTTCCTTCTTTCTCTCTTTTCTGTCTTCCCTTTCCCTCTTTCTTTCTTTTCTGTCTTCCCCTTCCTTCTTTCTTCCATTTTTTGTCTTCCGCTTCCTTCTTTCTTCCTTTTCTGTCTTCCCTTTCCCTCTTTCTATCATCCTTTTCTGACTTCCCTTTCCCTCTTTCTATCATCCTTTTCTGACTTCCCTTTCCCTCTTTCTTTCTTCCTTTTCTGTCTTCTCCTTTTTTTCTTTCTTTTCTGTCTTCCCCTTCCTTCTTTCTTCCTTTTTTGTCTTCCCTTTCCCTCTTTCTTTCTTCGCAGTGTGTGTATGTGTGTATCGCAACGAACCGAGTTAATCAGTTTTGCTCTAAATCCTTAAATGTAGCAGGCGAGGTAGACCTAATCATTTATAACGCCCGAGTCAATCTCCCGTCAGGATTTCCAGGCGATACAATAACGCTACAGACTGATCGATAGATTAAGCCCAGGCGTAGATTGCTCGGTGAGAGTGTAAGCATTGTCACACCGTATTAACTTCTTTAGATCTTGCTTAGGCTCCAGTGAGCGTGAGAGATGGAGGTGATTGTTATATTACTGTGTTTTGTTCGCTTATTTCTTTTTATATTGGGGTGGGAAAATTGAGGGATTGTATATGTGAAATTTCTTTGGTTGGTTATTTGAAAAGCAAAATATATGGAAGTGCTCTGTTAAAATTTTGCTGTAACAAGACGGTAAAAATTCCTGAAATAAATGTTGCCAGTCATTTGCCGTTTTAAAAACGGATATATTGACATTAAGGAATGATAGTACGGTCACCAACCCGTGAACGATTATAACAAATCAGAGTATAAATAAAGGTCGCCCGTGTTTTACTGAAATACGGCTGAGAACAGTATATTTTTAGGGAGAATTTCCGATTGAAATTACGGTTTTTTTTTTTTTTTACAGTGTGGGAGAAAATTGGAGGATTGTATATATTAATTTTTCTTTGGTAGGGTATTTGAAAAGGAAAATATATGGAGGCTTGTATATATCAATTTTTCTTTAGTACGGTATTTGAAAAGGAAAATATGTGGAGGACTGCATATATTCATTTCTCTTTGGTTGGGTATTTGAAAAGGAAAAATATATAGTTATACAAACATTGTTATGTGCTTTTGCTTGAGCATATTAAAGAATGGGTTATTGAATGTATTGGGTTTGTAATTTTGTGTGTGTGTGTGTGTGTGTGTGTGTGTGTGTGTGTGTGTGTGTGTGTGTGTGTAAAGGAAGGGGGATGTGGCAAGATATTGATACTATCTCTTTGAATATTCTTATGATTTTTTTTTGAATTGTGGTAAATTTCGGTAGGGTATTTCCTTCGAAAGGGGTGGCACCAATGAAGTTTAGACTTATAGTATCTCAGCATTTTCTTATGACTTAAGTTACTAGCCTCGCGTCCTTTTTGTTGGCCTCAGCAATTTTCTGTACAGACTCGCGAGGAACAGTCTGAGATGGAATACGATTCCATATAATCTACAGCTCGAGAACTTGATTACTTAGCCAGGTGGTAGCACCGTGTTTCAAGGTGAAGGATAATATGGAGAGAACAGGTTTGGTGGAAGTGGGTGCCTTAAAGCATCGGAGAGGGTGCATCAGGCAACCGACCCCCTAATGAACGGGACAATACGTGAAAAAAATTGTTTTTGATAATTATAGATTTTTATATTTCCTTTCGTATTTATTCATTTGTGTTGGACGGAAACCAGTGAAGTAATTTTTTTTCCCAGAAACAAATACAATAGCTCATACATTATGGATTCCTTTTGCTGGATGATAATACCATTGTTTTATTATTTCATTTAAAAAAAAAACAGTGAATTTCTGAGCGTTGCCGTGAACAGCACAACTGTCGAAATAAATATTTATTTTTTTTTGGCAAGAGGGATTATTAACTTCCGCATTTGATAATCATGCGATGTCCTCATATCCTAGTTTATAGAAAATATCCGTTGGATATTTTTACTGCTATTGGATATTAAACAAAGATTTTTATCCCTTTAATTATGTAAACGAACATTATCAGATTATATAAACAGCATATATCTTCCCTATAATATAAAGTGTATATATATACATATGTATATATACAGTATATATATATATATATATATATATATATATATATGTATGTATATATATAAATATGTATATATATATTATATATATAATATATATATGTATATATATATATATATATATATATATATATATATATATATGTATGTATATATATAAATATGTATATATATATTATATATAATATATATATGTATATATATATATATATGTATGTATATATATAAATATGTATATATATATTATATATAATATATATATGTATATATATATATATATATATATATGTATGTATATATAAATATGTATATATATATTATATATAATATATATATGTATATATATATATATATATATATATATATATATATGTAATTGCTTTAATGCAACTACTTTCATACACGCTTGGTATATTATGAAAATATCCCCTGTTTTAATATGTTAATTCAGTCTGGAAATGTTCCTGGAAAAGCATTATTTTTTTCCAGACAATTTATAGAAATTTTGCCATCCCATTTTTTCTTTGTCTGTGGTCTAACGCTCAAGCGCCCACTACTATTAGAGAAGGTTGAGCTGCTGCTTTTTACCTCAAATTACCTTAAAACATTTAAAATTTCCCTAAATTTGAAGCTAGTAAAACCGAAATTACCTTAAAAATCACATATAAACCATACAAGTTACCCCAAACTAAGGTAAATACCTTAAAAACTTTAAACCCTGTTCAAGTGATTGGACGGAATGTCACCTGTCAGTCTCACTCTAATTTGCGATTGCAGTTTGAGCCCTCTTTCGTCAGGAGCTGTCCTTGTCAGCTGTCCGTGTCAGGACTGGGAAAAAAATGCTGTAGGAAATGCTTCGAAATAAAACAAGGAGCAAACGTTTAAGAAAGTGACTCGTAAATCTCTGCCAAGTGCTGACCAGATGTCTTTTCCTTCCTCTTGCTTCTAGTGTTCTGAGCGTAAGGAGTTAGTTTTGCAATCACATGAGGATGGATTTTATTCCGCGAGGAAAAAGAGAAAACGTTTTAAGGCTGATTGTATGAGACGGAGTGTTCCCGGAGTTCGAATAGTATTAAGGAGTTCCCAGTAGATTAAATTGTCCTTTGCGAATTCTGGGCCTTTTTTCGCTTGTGTGAAATCGCCTGAAGGGAATTTCAAGACACTGAATCACATAGTGCTTAAAATACCCTTGAAAGGGAAGGACTGAATCACAGATTGCGTAAAATATCCTTGAAAGGGAAGCACTGAATCAGAGATTGCTTAAAATGCCCTTGAAAGGGAAGGACTGAATCACAGATTCCGTAAAATACCCTTGAAAGGGAGGCACTGAATCAGAAATTGCTTAGAATACCCTTGAAAGGGAAGCACTGAATCACAGATTGCGTAAAATACTCCTGAAAGGGAAGCACTGAATCATAGATTGCGTAAAATGCCCTTGAAAAGGATAGACTGAATCACAGGTTGCGTAAAATACCCTTGCACGGAAAGCACTAAGTCACAGGTAGCGTAAAATACCCTTGAAATGGAAGCACTGAATCACAGATTGCGTAAAATATCCTTGAAAGGGAAGCACTGAATCACAGATTGCTTAAAATACCCTTGAAAGGGAAGCACTGAATCACAGATTGCTTAAAATACCCATGAAAGGGAAGCACTGAATCACAGATTGCTTAAAATACCCATGAAAGGGAAGCACTGAATCACAGATTGCGTAAAATACCCTTGAAAGGAAAGCACTGAATCATAGATTGCGTAAAATGCCCTTGAAAAGGAAAGACTGAATCACAGGTTGCGTAAAATACCCTTGAAATGGAAGCACTAAATCACAGATTGCTTAAAATACCCTTGAAAGGGAAGCAGTGAGTCACAGATTGCGTAAAATATCCTTTAAATGGAAGCACTGAATCACAGGTATCGTAAAATACCCTTGAAAGGGAAGGACTGAATCACAGATTGCGTATAATACTCTTGAAAGGGAAGGACTGAATCACAAATTGCGTAAAATACCCTTGAAAGGGAGGCACTGAATCACAGATTGCGTAAAATATCCTTGAAAGGGAAGCACTGAATCACAGATTGCTTAAAATACCCTTGAAAGGGAAGCACTGAATCACAGATTGCTTAAAATACCCATGAAAGGGAAGCACTGAATCACAGATTACGTAAAATATCCTTGAAAGGGAAGCACTGAATCACAGATTGCTTATAATACCCTTGAAAGGGAAGCACTGAATCACAGATTACGTAAAATATCATTGAAAGGGAAGCACTGAATCACAGGTTACGTAAAATACCCTTGAAAGGGAAGCACTGAATCACAGATTGCTTAAAATACCCTTGAAAGGGAAGCACTGAATCACAGATTGCTTATAATACCCTTGAAAGGGAAGCACTGAATCACAGATTGCTTATAATACCCTTGAAAGGGAAGCACTGAATCACAGATTGCTTAAAATACCCTTGAAAGGGAAGCACTGAATCACAGATTGCGTAAAATATCCTTGAAAGGGAAGCACTGAATCACAGGTTGCGTAAAATACCCTTGAAAGGGAAGCACTGAATCACAGATTGCTTAAAATACCCTTGAAAGGGAAGCACTGAATCACAGATTGCTTATAATACTCTTGAAAGGGAAGCACTGAATCACAGATTGCTTAAAATACCCTTGAAAGGGAAACACTGAATCACAGATTGCTTAAAATACCCTTGAAAGGGAAGCACTGAATCACAGATTGCTTAAAATACCCTTGAAAGGGAAGCACTGAATCACAGATTGCTTATAATACCCTTGAAAGGGAAGCACTGAATCACAGATTGCTTAAAATACCCTTGAAAGGGAAACACTGAATCACAGATTGCTTAAAATACCCTTGAAAGGGAAGCACTGAATCACAGATTGCTTATAATACCCTTGAAAGGGAAGCACTGAATCACGGAGTGCTTAAAATACCCTTGAAAGGGAGGCACTGAATCACAGATTGCTTAAAATACCCTTGAAAGGGAAACACTGAATCACAGATTACGTAAAATACTCTTGAAAGGGAAGCACTGAATCACAGGATGCGTAAAATACCCTTGAAAGGGAGGCACTGAATCACAGATTGCTTAAAATACCCTTGAAAGGGAAACACTGAATCACAGATTACGTAAAATACCCTTGAAAGGGAAGCACTGAATCACAGGTTACGTAAAATACCCTTGAAAGGGAAGCACTGAATCACAGATTGCTTAAAATATCCTTGAAAGGGAAGCACTGAATCACAAATTGCTTATAATACCCTTGAAAGGGAAGCACTGAATCACAGATTGCTTATAATACCCTTGAAAGGGAAGCACTGAATCACAGATTGCTTAAAATACCCTTGAAAGGGAAGCACTGAATCACAGATTGCGTAAAATATCCTTGAAAGGGAAGCACTGAATCACAGGTTGCGTAAAATACCCTTGAAAGGGAAGCACTGAATCACAGATTGCTTAAAATACCCTTGAAAGGGAAGCACTGGATCACAGATTGCTTATAATACCCTTGAAAAGGAAGCACTGAATCACAGATTGCTTATAATACCCTTGAAAGGGAAGCACTGAATCACAGATTGCGTAAAATATCCTTGAAAGGGAAGGACTGAATCACAGATTGCTTATAATACCCTTGAAAGGGAAGCACTGAATCACAGATTGCTTATAATACCCTTGAAAGGGAAGCACTGAATCACAGATTGCATAAAATACCCTTGAAAGGGAAGCACTGAATCACAGATTGCGTAAAATGTCCTTGAAAGGGAAGCACTGAATCACAGATTGCTTGAAATACCCTTGAAAGGGAAGCGCTGAATCACAGATTGCGTAAAATACCCTTGAAAGGGAGGCACTGAATCAGAGATTGCTTAAAATACCCTTGAAAGGGAAGCACTGAATCACAGATTGCTTAAAATACCCTTGAAAGGGAAGCGCTGAATCACAGATTGCTTAAAATACCCTTGAAAGGGAGGCACTGAATCATGGATTACGTAAAATACCCTTGAAAGGAAAACACTGAATCACAGGTAGCGTAAAATACCCTTGAAAGGAAAGCACTGAATCATAGATTACGTAAAATACCCTTGAAGAGGAAAGGCTGATTCACAGGTTGTGCAAAATACCCGTGAAAGGGAAGCACTGAATCACAGATTGCATAAAATACCCTTGAAAGGGAAGCACTGAATCACAGATTGCGTAAAATGTCATTGAAAGGGAAGCACTGAATCACAGATTGCTTGAAATACCCTTGAAAGGGAAGCGCTGAATCACAGATTGCGTAAAATACCCTTGAAAGGGAGGCACTGAATCAGAGATTGCTTAAAATACCCTTGAAAGGGAAGCACTGAATCACAGATTGCTTAAAATACCCTTGAAAGGGAAGCGCTGAATCACAGATTGCTTAAAATACCCTTGAAAGGGAGGCACTGAATCAGAGATTGCTTAAAATGCTCTTGAAAGGGAGGCACTGAATCAGAGATTGCTTAAAATGTTCTTGAAAGGGAAGCACTGAATCAGAGATTACGTAAGAAATCGTTGAAAGGGAAGTACTGAATCACAGATTGCTTAAAATGTCCTTGAAAGGGAAGCACTGAATCACAAATTGCTTTAAATACCCTTGAAAGGGAAGCACTGGATCACAGATTGCGTAAAATGCCATTGAAGGATATGACCATGTAGAAAATGGTCTTCCTAATCGGATAGTTAAATATGTAGAACTTCGAAAGTTCAAACTGGCAGCAAATATTTTAATGTTGAACAGGAACTAATTGGTCTATTAAATTTCGTATTCCTGATCTAGGTATTAATTTTTGGCACAGTCATTCAATTAGTTCATTATTTATGTTGCAAAAGATATTTTTATAATTCTGACCATCCTTTACATTCAGATCTTCCCGTACAGTTCCATCCTGTTCGTAATACTAGGCATGCAGTTGATACTAATAGTCAGGTCGTTTGCATCGTGAAGCTCAATACTACACAGTATTCTAGAAGTTTTATTCCAGCTGTGACCAAGCTGTGGAATGATCTTCCTAATCGGATAGTTAAATTGGTAGAACTTCATAAGTTCAAATTACCTGCAAATATTTTTAGGTTGAGCAGGCTGACATAAGTCTTTTTTTTTAGTTTATTCATGAAATATCTTTTAATGTTGTAAATGTTTTTAAAATGTTTATTGTAATTGTCTATTCTTATATTGTTTATTTATATCCGTATTTCCTTTCTTCACTGGGCTATTTTTTCCCTGTTGGAGCCCTTGGGCTTATAGCATCTTGCTTTTCCAACTAGGGTTGTAGCTTAGCTACTTGCTTTTCCAACTAGGGTTGTGGCTTAGCTAGTAATAATGATAATTATAAAGGGGAAGGCCAATAGTATTAGTAGTTTTTTTTTTTTTTTGAATCATTAAAATCATTTAAGGGTGATGCTGTTAATACTTAAAAAAAGAAAAAGAAAATAAAAAAGCTTAGTTTGGTAATTTGAGTAAAATTTCCTGTTCAGAGTTTTGCTTAGATTCAATTATAGAGTCAAGTAGTTTGTTAACTGTGGTGAGTCGTAACCAGGATTCAATAGACATGGGTCTGTCAACATCCTTCAGCATCTGCCTCGAAGCAAATTGTAGCCCCCCCCCCCCCTCCCCCTCCTAAGTAAAGAAGTGTATAGGTGATAATGATATACATTGTATATCCAACAATAACAACAACAAAAACAACAACAGCAAATGCAGCCGTTTGTAGTCCACTGCAGGACAAAAGCCTCAGACATGTCCTTATTCATGCTGGGGTTTGGCCAGTTATCATCACCGCGCTGGCCACTGCGGATTGGTGAGGTAGAAGATTTTAGTTTGATTGCTCACAGCAAACTAACCTAGTATGGGTGGCCGTGACTAGTACAACTTTGTTGATCGTGGTGATACACAACTCTTTCACCACGTTAAGGTATCCCCACATACTGTGAAAAGGATTTTATATATATATATATATATATATATATATGTATATATATATATATGTATATATATAAATATATATATATATGTATATATATAAATATATATATACATACATACATATATATATATATATGTGTGTGTGTGTGTGTGTGTGGTGGTAGTGGCACTGTCATACAAGTATCCTGATCCCGAGGTCGGTAAAAGAATCCAGACTTTAATGTATTAAAATGTATGGCTTATTTGAAATATGAAAAGCACGTTTAAATGTGCCTTTTTTAACATATGTATATATATATATATATATATATATATATATATATATATATATATATATATATATATATATACTGTATATATAATTATATATATATATATATATATAATGTGAAATATGTAAAAAAACGTAATTAAGTATTATATGTGGGTTGAATCACGCACATAGGTATTCTCGAAATTCTATATCAGGATCTCTAATACTTGATATATAACCGCCTAGCCAAACACGATATGTCTGGCCTTCCACTTAAAAGTTGTTTGATTAGATAATATTTGTGAATAAATTTATTTACCCAATTAAGAGGGGGGGGGGTGATAAAGCCCACTTGATAATTTAAATTTATCGCCTTTGATGGTTGATATATTGAGATAGTAAACTGGTGGAATGTGTGCGAAATTCTGTTGGAGTTTGATTTGCATGAATACCAACGTGCAATATTGTAAGGTGATGAAATATTCGCACCTAAGTTGAGTGGCATTGCTAAACAAATAACTACTCGGTCTCTCCCCGTCCATAGGGTATGGTGGAGATAGAGATTAGTCATGCCCTGGTGAAAGGAGGAACCCCGAGTGGTAGCCTACACTCGGGAACCACAATCTCCCATAAATTTCCCAAATTGCTGTGATGTAGATATTAAAGTTGAAGGGTGGGAAGGGTTGAATCTTTGTATGAATATTTATCTAAATATTTAGCCATAAATTGTCCGGTCGCGTACACTAGTGAAGGGTACTCTTTGACGAAGGTGTTTGTTATTTCTTTACTCAAGGGGGTTAACTACTGTAGTTGTTCAGTGGCTACGTTCCACTTGGATAGGGTAAAATAGACTCTTTGGCTAAGGTAAGAAGCTCTTCTAGGCGAAGGACACTCCAAAATCAAATCATTGTTCTCTAGTCTTAGGTAGTGCCATAGCCTCTGTACCTTCGCCATGTACTGCCTTGGGTTAGAGTTCTCTTGCTTGAGAGTACACTCAGGAACGCTACCATATTTCCTTATTTCCTTCCCTCACTGGGCTATTTCTACTGTTGGAGCCCTAGGGCTTATAGCGCCCTTTTTTCCAAGTATGGTTGTAGCTTAGGTATTATTATTATTATTATTATTATTATTATTACTAGCTAAGGTATAATTCTAGTTGGAGAAACAGGCTTCTATAAGCCCAAGGGCTTCAACAGGATAAAATAGTCCAGTGAGGAAAGGAAATAAGGAAATAAATAAGTACAAGAGAAGTAATAAACAATCCAAATTAAATATTTAATTAGATCTTTCATATATAAACTATAAAAACTTCAAAAAAAATATGAGGAAGAGAAACAAAGTAGAACAGAGTGCCCAAGTGGTACCCTCAAGCAAGAAAACTGAAAACCAAGACAGTGGAAGGCTATGGTACAGAGGCTATGGCACTACCCAATAGTAATAGTAAAAGTAACGAATACGAAATAGAATTCACTTATTCACCTTGAATAACTTCACTTCCTTTTGATTTGAGTATGACCGATTGAAGCTCGTCCAAGATCCGTGTGAAAGTAGAGAGAGAGAGAGAGAGAGAGAGAGAGAGAGAGAGAGAGAGTTCAGAAAAGCTTTATAAGATTGCCAGGATCTTAACTTTTCGCTATGGCTTCCAAGTTCGCCTGGGTAATTAGAAACTTTAGGGAAGTGTTAAGAGGAAATTAGCTTGCTGCCCCCATACGGGCTTTTAGGGAATTACTGTTATGTATTTCTTATGTGTTTTAGCAATTAGTTTAATTAGAATTTCTGCGATGAATTCAATTTGGCTTCTTTCCGTTGCTGGGAGTTTGTTTAACTCACTCGCCCCTTTTACACGGTTTAGTAATAGTTTTATCCAAAGTTAAATGCTGTGATAAGGTGAAGGATGATATGGCGAGAAGAGGTTTGGTGGAAGAGGGTGCCTTAAAGCAGTGGAGAGGGTGCATGAGGCAACCGACCCCTTAATGTATTATTATTATTATTATCTAAACCCTAGTTGGAACAGCCAGAAACAGCAAGCCCAAGGGCTCCAACAGGAAAAAGTAGCCCAGTGAGGAAAGGAAATAAGGAAATAAATAAACGATATGAGAAGTAATGAAAAATTAAAATAAAATATGAAAAGGATTAACAACATTAAAACAGATCGTTCATACATAGACTATAAAAAGACTTATGTCAGCCTGTTCAACATAAAAAAAAAACATTTGAAGTTTAACTGATTCAGCTACCCGATTAGGAAGATCATTCCACATACTGGTCACAGCTGGAATAAAACTTCTAGAATACTGTTATGTCAAAAAACAGATTAGAAGAGAAGAAAGTTTATTTTAAAATCGAATTAATATTTCCCGGTTGTTGTGGCCTGATTGGTAACGTCTCTGCCTGGTGATCGCCAGTCGGGGGTTCGAGTCCCGCTCAGTCTCGTTAGTGCCGTTAGTGTCTGCAACCTTACCATCCTTGTGAGCCAAGGTTGGGTGGTTTGAGGGAGCCTATAGGTCTATCTGCCGAGTCATCAGCAGTCACTGCTTGGCCCTCCCTGGTCCTAGCTTGGGTGGAGAGGAGGTTTGGGCGCTGATTGCATAAAATAGTCAGTCTCTAGGGCATTGTCCTGCTTGCTATGGCAATGTCACTGTCCCTTGCCTCTGCCATTCATGAGCAACCTTTAAATGAACGCCTGACCCTCCCTGGTCCTAGCTTGGGTGTAGAGGAGATTTGGGCGCTGATCATGTAATATATAGTCAGTCTCTA